>NW_020173757.1:238-473 GCF_003031525.2 Neophocaena asiaeorientalis asiaeorientalis | reverse complement strand
AACCACTGCGCCACCAGGGAAGTCCTGTATTTAATTTTTGACAGGTTGATTAATGTGTCTTGGCATGTTTCTCCTTGGATTTATCCTGTATGGGACTCTCTGTGCTTCCTGGACTTGATTAACTATTTCTTTTCCAATATAAGAGAAGTTTTCAACTGTAATCTCTTCAAATATTTTCTCAGTCCCTTTATTTTTCTCTTCTTCTTCTAGAACCCCTATAATTTGAATATTGGTG
>NW_020173757.1:0-173 GCF_003031525.2 Neophocaena asiaeorientalis asiaeorientalis | reverse complement strand
CTTTATTCTGCTCTGCAGTAGTTATTTCCACTATTTTATCTTCCAGGTCACTTATCCATTCTTCTGCCTCAGTTATTCTGCTGTTGATCCCATCTACAGTGGGTTTTTTTAGCATCTTTATTGGGGTATAATTCGCTTTACAATGGTGTGTTAGTTTCTGCTTTATAACAAAA
>NW_020173756.1:0-599 GCF_003031525.2 Neophocaena asiaeorientalis asiaeorientalis | reverse complement strand
CTATGCCTGGAATCAAATTCTGCAATCAGTGTCTCAACTGAAAGGAAAAGCAAGCCTCAAGTTTTTTTTTTTTCCCTAGGCGTCCTTGTGACTATGGAAATGGCCAAAAACTTGATGGCAAAAATGAATTTATTTCCAAAGCTTACGTCACACACTCACATGACAAAGAGCCCCAAAGGCAGCAAGGAATATGAAAAAGCTAGTACAATTTGTAGTTGTTGAGTTTTTGTCTAGTTCATTTATTAGAATGTACATAAATATCCACATTGAATGGAATTAAACATGAATATGGGATCAGGGTGTAGAGGACAGGTCACTGACCTAGGAGTTAGCCCATCTGTGTTCTGACCCAGCTCTGACACATGACTGCGAATATTCCCGTTTGTCTAGAGTTTGAGGTGGATTGGGAGGTAAGGCAAGAGACCAAATAGGTAAGAAGCAAAAGAATAGGTGGCACCTGGCCTAATGAGGGCCACACATTCAGTGCACAGAAAATACCTCCTCGGTGAATAACTGAAGCTAAGAGGGAGAGTTTTACTGTATTTTTTTTTTATTTAGAAACAGCAAACATTTATTTTTCACAGTCCTAGACGCTGGTT
>NW_020173755.1:201-703 GCF_003031525.2 Neophocaena asiaeorientalis asiaeorientalis | reverse complement strand
CAAAGCACCGAGCTGATCTCCCTGTACTATGTGGCTGCCTCTCACTAGCTATTTTACGTTTGGTAGTGTACATATGTCAATGTCACTCTCTCGCTTTCTCCCAGCTGCGAGCACTAGTTTTAGAGCTGTACTGACTTGACTTTGAATTCCAGGTATGCCTTCTACTGCTTATGTGATCTTTTTTCATTTTTTTTTAACATCTTTATTAGGGTACAATTGCTTTACAATGGTGTGTTAGTTTCTGCTTTATAACAAAGTGAATCAGTTATATATATACATATGTTCCCATATGTCCTCCCTCTTGCGTCTCCCTCCCTCCCACTCTCCCTATTACACCTCTCAAGGCTGTCACAAAGCACCAAGATAATATCCCTGTGCCATGCAGCTGCTTCCCACTAGCTATTTACCTTACTACGTTTCTTAGTGTGTGTATGTCCCTGACTCTCTCTCGCCCTGTCAAAGCTCACCCTTCCCCTTCCCCATATCCTCAAGTCCGTTCTCC
>NW_020173755.1:0-152 GCF_003031525.2 Neophocaena asiaeorientalis asiaeorientalis | reverse complement strand
TTTTTTTCTTAAATTACATATATATGTGTTAGCATACGGTATTTGTCTTTTTCTTTCTGACTTACTTCACTCCGTATGACAGACTCTAGGTCTATCCCTATAATTACAAACAACTCAATTTCATTTCTTATTAAGGCTGAGTAATATTCCAT
>NW_020173754.1:0-467 GCF_003031525.2 Neophocaena asiaeorientalis asiaeorientalis | reverse complement strand
GATGAACCATCTGAAAGAGAAATTAAGGAAACACTCCCATTGAACATTGCAACAAAAGAATAAAATGCCTAGGAATAAACCTACCTAAGGAGAGAAAAGACCTGTATGCAGAAAACTATAAGACGCTGATGAAAGAAATTAAAGATGATACAAACAGATGGAGAGGTATACCATGTTCTTGGATTAGAACAATCAACATTGTGAAAATGACTCTACTACCCAAAATAATCTACAGATTCAGTGCAATCCCTACTACCAATGGCATTTTTCACAGAACTAGAACAAAAAATTTCACAGTTTGTATGGAAACACAAAAGACCCCGAATAGCCAAAGTAACCTTGAGAAAGAAAAACGGAGCTGGAGGAATCAGTCTTCCTGACTTCAGACTATACTTCAAAGGTACAGTAATTAAGACATCATGGTATGGGCACAGAAACAGAAAGATAGATCAATGGAACAGGATAGA
>NW_020173753.1:1145-1748 GCF_003031525.2 Neophocaena asiaeorientalis asiaeorientalis | reverse complement strand
GACAGAAAGGACCTGAGAAAATATTTGAAGAGATTATAGTCCGAAAATTCCCTAACACGGGGAAGGAAATAGCCACCCAAGTCCAGGAAGCGCAGAGAGTCCCAGGCAGGAAAAACCCAAGGAGAAACACGCCAAGGCACATAGTAATCAAGTTGACAGAAATTAAAGACAAAGAAAAATTATTAAAAGCAACAGGGAAAAATGACAAATAACATACAAGGGAACTCCCATAAGGTTAACAGCTGATTTCTCAGCAGAAACTCTACAAGCCAGAAGGGAGTAGCATGATATATTTAAAGTGATGAAAGGGAAGAACCTACAACGAAGAATACTCTACCTGGCAAGGATCTCATTCAGAGTCGACGGAGAAATCAAAAGCTTTACAGACAAGCAGAACCTAAGAGAATTCAGCACCACCAAACCAGTTCTATAACAGATGCAAAAGGAACTTCTCTAAGTGGGAAACACAAGAGAAGAAAAGGCCCTACAAAAACGAACCCAAAAACAATTGAGAAAATGGTAATAGGAACTACATATCGATAATTACCTTAAATGTGAATGGATTAAATGCTCCAACCAAGAGACAGAGACTCGCTGAATGGA
>NW_020173753.1:0-213 GCF_003031525.2 Neophocaena asiaeorientalis asiaeorientalis | reverse complement strand
AAGATCAATAAAACTAAAAGCTGGATCTTTAAGAAGATAAACAAAATTGATAAACCTTCAGCCAGACTCATCAAGAAAAAGAGGGAGAGGACTCAAATCAACAAAATTAGAAATGAAAAAGGAGAAGTTACAATGGACACCGAAGAAATACAAAGCATCATAAGTGACTACGGCAAGCAACACTATGCCAATAAAATGGACAACCTGGAAGAA
>NW_020173752.1:462-938 GCF_003031525.2 Neophocaena asiaeorientalis asiaeorientalis | reverse complement strand
TTAGGGGACAGGTTAGGGTACAACAACGGTTTAGGGTTAGGTACGTATTAGGGTACGGGTTAGGGTAAGGCTTCGGGTAAGGGTTAGGGTTAGGGTTAGTGTTAGCGTTAGTGGACCGGGACGGTTTAGGGGACAGGTTAGGGTACAACAACGGTTTAGGGTTAGGTACGTATTAGGGTACGGGTTAGGGTAAGGCTTCGGGTAAGGGTTAGGGTTAGGGTTAGGGTTACGGTTAGGGGACGGGGACGGTTTTGGGGACAGGTGAGGGTACGACAACGGTTTAGGGTGAGCGTACGTATTAGGGCATTGGTTAGTGTTAGAGTACGGGTAAGGTTTATCGGACGGGTTAGGGTAAGGCTTCGGGTAAGATTTATGGTTAGTTTTAGGGTTAGGGTTAGGGGACAGGGACGGTTTAGGGGACAGGTTAGGGTACGACAACGGTTTAGGGTGAGCGTACGTGTTAGGGCACGGGTTAG
>NW_020173752.1:0-197 GCF_003031525.2 Neophocaena asiaeorientalis asiaeorientalis | reverse complement strand
CAACGGTTTAGGGTGAGCGTACGTGTTAGGTTACGGGTTAGTGTTACCGTACGGGTTAGGATTAGCGGACGGGTTAGGATAAGGCTTCGGGTATCGGTTAGGGTTAGGGTTAGGGATAGGGATAGTGGACGGGGACGGTTTAGGGGACATGTTCGAGTACAACAACGGTTTAGGGCAAGCGTACGTGTTAGGGCACA
>NW_020173751.1:1367-2204 GCF_003031525.2 Neophocaena asiaeorientalis asiaeorientalis | reverse complement strand
GCTTTGTAAATAACTATTTACTAAGATATAGGGTTTACTAAATAATATCTAAATGACAAGTCAAAAATCAGTAGTTTTTTTTTTCTAATTTGTCCAGGCACTTAGGAAAAATTCTCGCTAACAATTTATAGCATAACACCAAATGTAACACGTAGGGAACATAATGCATATAAAAGGCGTGGAACATATTTAAATGCTATGTAAGTGGGATTAGACATGAATTATCTGTGGAAAGATCATGTTTTCCTTAATTTACAATCTCTAGGTACATATTATTTATTATATATGAAACATAGTGTTCTAACACACTGTTTTTCCAAATAGTCTGAGACTTGGTAGGTAAATTAAATTTCACTGGTGCTACTTTCACTGGCCTAAGTCATTCCTAGTGATGGCTCACACTCCTGTTTCTTGAATTCAATGCTGCCCACAACCTGGGGTTATGCTTTTGTTATTTGATAAAGCAATGACCATGTTATTGAGGAATAAACATCTAAGTCCCTAAAATAAGCTCATATTTTTCTCCACTTACCCCAAACATAACTACCGTGTAATATAATAGATGCTGAAGAACTGAACATTTCCCACTGACCCTTGCTAAACACTAGATCCAACTATTCCTCACTACCCCTCTTTTTTAAATTTAATTTTTTATACTGGAGTATAGTTGATTTACAATGTTACATTAGTCTCAGGTGTATACCTATTCAGTTATACAAATACATATATCCATTCTTTTTCAGATTCTTTTCCCATATAGGTTATTACAGAATATTGAGTAGAGTTCCCTGTGCTATACAGGAGGTCCTTGTTGGTTATCTATTTTATATATAGTAG
>NW_020173751.1:0-952 GCF_003031525.2 Neophocaena asiaeorientalis asiaeorientalis | reverse complement strand
TAATATTCCATTGTATATATATACCACATCTTCTTTATCCATTCCTCTGTCAGTGGACATGTAAGTTGCTTCCATGTCTTGACTATTGTAAATAGTGCTGCAGTGAACACTGGGGTGCATGTATCTTTTCGAATTATGTTTTTCTCCAGATATATGCCCAGGAGTGGGATTGCTGGCTCACACGTTAGTTCTATTTTTAGTCTTTTAAGGAACTTCCATACTGTTCTCCATAGTGGTTGTACCAATTTACATTCCCACCAACAGTATAGGAGGATTCCCTTTTCTCCACACCCTCTCCAGCATTTATTTTTTGTTTGTAGAACTTTTGATGATGGCCATTCTGACCGGTATGAGGTGATACCTCATTGTAGTTTTCATTTGACCACTCCTCTTGTTATACCCAAATTGACTCACCAACGGAGGCTAAGCCTGGCTTCAGACATAATGTCTTTATAGATGATCCTGTATTTGTCATAACCACATACAAATACTCAGAACAAACAAATCTGACTGATCATCTTCAATCTAAGGTATATAGATTTGGCTGAGAATCAGAGCATGGCCAAGGAAGACAGAAGGAGAAACCAGAAAGTAGTTAGCTGAAATACAGGGCAAAGCTGATGAAATTGGAAACTTGAATTTATGTGGTTTTCAAGGTCACATATAATCTTTATCAAAATTGTCTATATTGGTTGGTGAGAAGTTATTAACAAAGATTGAAATCAGATATATATATTAATCTATATTTATCCCCTTTCCTATAAGTTATTTACATGTTAAAATGACCAAAAATTTTTGTTATATAAAGGAATGATCAGGGTTGAATCTGGAAACAATTTTAACTTTTATCTTTTGCACTCTCCTATATAGTAATATACATGTATGTATATCTTTATTTTAATGTGTATATGTTTATATACCTATATGTACATATATAAAATATATCCATATG
>NW_020173750.1:0-1557 GCF_003031525.2 Neophocaena asiaeorientalis asiaeorientalis | reverse complement strand
ATCCCACCACTAACACCCTCCACATTACTCTCTACCTATCTCATATATATCCTTTGATGCTCATCCCACCACTAACACCCTCCACATTACTCTCTACCTATCTAATATATATCCATCAATACTTAAGTTATTTGTCCCTCCATCTCTATAAACTAATACATGCTAAGTTCCCTACCACAGTGCCTGGAACTTTCTTTCTACATTTCTCTCCATTCCTCTCTCCTGTCTTCCATTCTGCTTCATCCTCTCTTCCTCTATTTCTTTCATTTATCACTTCATTTCAGCAAATTCATAACAATTACATCCAGCTTTGCTAAAACCTGACATACATGTTGATTAAAATTAACGTGTTATCCAAAATAATGCCATCAAAACCACAAGCCTTTGGGGAAAACGGAATTTAGATTTATATCTGAATATTTATAATCAGAATTTTATAGTGTATTTTCTTTTATGCCTTGTATAGTAAGACTTGCATATATACATTTATTTTTAATGTTGGTAATTAACTCACTGAGTCCTTTTCTTGCATTTTTTTTTTTTTTCGGTACTTGGGCCTCTCACCACTGTGGCCTCTCCCATTGCGGAGCACAGGCTCTGGACGCACAGGCCCAGCGGCATGGCCCACGGGCCCAGCCGCTCCGCGGCAAGCGGGACCCTCCCGGACTGGGGCACGAACCCGCATTCCCTGCATCGGCAGGCGGACTCTCAGCCACTGCGCCACTAGGGAAGCCCTTATTGCATTATTTAATCAATCTTTTTTAATACGAATACTAATTTTAAAGTTCTATAACCATATATGTCCATTACATTACATTAAATTGTATTGCTCTGAAATGCTCTTTTTGTACAGATTTGAGAAAACTCATTTCTGGTCACAATTCTTTCCTCCCAGAGTAAGCCACCTAGAATGCACAGTGCTCATATTATTTTGTCCATGTGCTATTAACTTTCGTATATGCATATTGGATAAATCTGAAAGCAAAGTATGAATAAACTGAGAAAAAGTAAAGTATATTTGTTAAGAGGATTGGCATTCAGAACTGCTGTCATCACCGTCACTGTTATATAGTTATCCAGACAGACAGAATCCACCTAAAATTTGTAAGGATGCAAGACACAGAGAAGATATCATAGATTCCAATACCTTTGTGAAACACTGAAAAGGGTAGCCAAATATCATAAAGCATGCCCTTTACTTTATGCCAATGGGGACAGAAATATTCTAATATACATGATTTACTTGTGGGAAAGTTCCAGACTACATATAAAAACAAATGATTAGGGCTTCTCTGGTAGTGCAGTGGTTGAGACTCCGCCTGCTGATGCAGGGGACATGGGTTCGTGCCCCGGTCTGGGAAGATCCCACATGCCGCGGAGCAGCTGGGCCTGTGAGCCATGGCCGCTGAGCCTGAGCATCCGGAGCCTGTGCTCCGCAACAGGAGAGGCCACAACAGTGAGAGGCCCGCGTACTGCCAGAAAAACAAAAAACAAGTGATTAACTTATTAAAAAAATTCTGAGACATTGGACTTGAAATCATGAATAAAATCACAAAA
>NW_020173749.1:0-484 GCF_003031525.2 Neophocaena asiaeorientalis asiaeorientalis | reverse complement strand
AAATTCTTAGAAAGGTATAACCTCCCAAGACTGAACAGGAAGAAACAGACCAATGACAAATAATGAAATTGAAACTGTGATTAAAAATCTTACAACAAACAAAAGTCCAGGACCAGATGGCTTCACAGGTGAATTCTATCAAACATTTACAGAAGAGCTAACACCCATCCTTCTCAAACTCGTCCAAAAAATAGCAGAGGAAGGAACATTCCCAAACTCATTCTATGAGGCCACCATCACCGTGATACCAAAACCAGACAAAGACACTAAGAAAATTACAGACCAATATCACTGATGAATATAGATGCAAAAATCCTCAACAAAATACTAGCAAACAGAATCCAACAACACACTGAAAGGATCATACACCATGATCAAGTGGGACTTATCCCAGGGATGCAGGGATTCTTCAACATACGCAAATCAATCAGTGTGATACACTGTATTAACAAACTGAAGAATTAAAAACCATATGATCATCTCA
>NW_020173748.1:0-1061 GCF_003031525.2 Neophocaena asiaeorientalis asiaeorientalis | reverse complement strand
GGTTCATCCGTGCTGTCGCATGTGTCAGCGCTTCATTCCTTCTTGTTGCCATCGTAGGTGGACCACACTTTGTTTCTCCATTCAGCAACTGATGGGCATATGGGTTGTTTCCACTGTTCGGCTTTTGTGAATATGCAGTTGTGAACATTTGCGTCCATGTCTTGTGTTGGGTGTATGTTTTCATTTCTCGTGGGCAGATGCCTAGGAATGGAAGTGTTTGGTCAGGTGGTGACTCCTTGTTTAACTTTTTGAGGACGTGTCCGACTGTTCTCCTGCACCATTGTAGGAAATGGCTGCCATTGGAACGTGCTGTATTCTCCTCTCTAGCACCTATCACCTTCTGTTGGAGCCCCTCATTTACTCATTTATTCAATCTAGTGTCTTCTCGCACAAGCTGAGATTCCGTGAAGGCAGGGACCTGAGTTTGCTTTGTTCACTGCTGTACCCCAGGATGTGGCACAGTACGTGGCACGTAGTACGTAGGTGCTCAATAAATAGCCCTTGAGTGAATGGATGGACCTGAGTTTTCTGATTTTCATTCGTTTGTAGCTCTCATTCATTCAACATGGATATATAGTTCCAGCTATGTACCTGACGTGTATACGATGGCCCTTGCCCACTTAAAGGGGACACAGGTTCTAGACACATGGCTTGATCCCCACCGTGGCACACAAACCAGACAAGAGACTCCCCCCACCCTTATAGACTAGTTGCAGTGTGTGTGTGTGCATGTGAGGGGTGTGTGTGTGTATACATATATATATAAATACTGATCATATCAGGATGTGATAGGTATGGTGATGGGGAATGCCTGGGAAGTATACTTACCCCAGACTTAGGAAATCAGGGGAGGCTTCCTGAAGGAGGTGATATAAATGCCAGCATCTGGAAGATAAATAGGAGCTTGGCGGGTTGGGGGAGGACAGTGCTATCTGAGGTGGTGCAGAGAGGAGGGCCTGGTGTGCCGAGGAACACTGTGTGGGATTCGTGATGGAGAGGGAGGAGCCTGGAGAGAAACGTGGTCAGAGCCTGCACGCTGCTGAGGATTCGGGTGTTCTGGG
>NW_020173747.1:0-424 GCF_003031525.2 Neophocaena asiaeorientalis asiaeorientalis | reverse complement strand
CAGTCATCTATTGATGGACACATAGTTTGGGTACTTTCATAAATAATCTGTCAAATAAATTGCTGGGTGAATGGGTATAAACATTTAAAACCATAGACACATTAAAAATGACAATTTTTACATTATAAACAATAAGCAAAGTCTCTTAAAGTCTTTTTTCCCACACTTTATCAAGAATGGGCATCATTAACCTTCATTCTTTGTCAAAAGGATGTGTGAATAATTATTTCTAATGTCTTATATTTTAAGAATTAAATCGATGCAGAGAAAGCTTTCGACAAAATTCAACACCCATTTATGACAAAAGCCCTGCAGGAAGTAGGCATAGAGGGAACATTCCTCAACATAATGACGGCCATATATGACAAACCCACAGCCAACAGTGTGCTCAATGGTGAAAAACTGAAACCATTTCCACTAAGAT
>NW_020173746.1:0-518 GCF_003031525.2 Neophocaena asiaeorientalis asiaeorientalis | reverse complement strand
GGAGGAACACTCCCAAACTCATTCTAGAATGTCACCATCACGCTGATATGAAAACCAGATAAAGATGTCACAAAAAAAGGAAACTACAGGTCAATATCACTGATGAACATAGATGCAAAAAACATAACAAAATACTAGCAAACAGAATCCAACAGCACATCAAAAGGATCATACACTATGATCAAGTAGGGTTTATCCCAGGAATGCAAGGATTCTTCAATATATACAAATCAATCAGTGAAAAACCACGTTAACAAATTGAAGGAGAAAAGCCATATGATCATCTTAATAGATGCAGAAAAAACTTTTGAAAAAATTCAAAACCCATTTATGATAAAAACCCTCCAGAAAGTAGGCATAGAGGGACCTTACGTCAACATAATAAAGGCCATATATGACAAACCCACAGCCAACATCATTCTCAAAGGTGAAAAAGTGAAACCATCTCCACTAAGATCAGACACAAGACAAGATTGTCCACTGTCACCACTATTATTCAACATACTTTTGGAAGTTTT
>NW_020173745.1:0-392 GCF_003031525.2 Neophocaena asiaeorientalis asiaeorientalis | reverse complement strand
CATTCCTTAATTGGATGAAATCTGCAGTGCTGGTTGTGATCAGTCTCATGAAAAGAAGAGGGAAGGAGGAAAAAGCCTCCACATTGACTTGGTGGTCTTGACGAAATGGATGCAGAAGACAGCTTGAGTGTCAAACTGGAAACTGTTATTTTCCTTTTCCTTTTCTTTTTATCTTTCCTATCAGGTCTTCTGCCTCTGCCCACTTCCCACCCCCTTCTTTCAAACAGGAAAGACGCTAATTAGCTGCTTTTTTGTGTTTTTGGTAAAACACCTATTGTTTTGCATTTCTTGTTGTTTGGTGAACATTATTGTTTTTACTGGCAAATGAGCTTCAGTGGTTGATGTAGGGGATCTCTTGGGAAGTTAACTTTTTCCAGTTTAAGTGGAAAAGC
>NW_020173744.1:0-439 GCF_003031525.2 Neophocaena asiaeorientalis asiaeorientalis | reverse complement strand
CCTCATCCACCACAACACAGGCACTAGTCCCCTCCACCAGGGAGCCAATACAACCCACTGAAACAACCTTAGCCACTGGAGACAGACATCAAAAACAACGGGAACTACGAACGTGCAGCCTGCAAAAAGGAGACCCCAAACACAGTAAGATAAGCAAAATGAGAAGACAGAAAAACACACAGCAGATGAAGGAGCAAGATAAAAACCCACCAGACCTAACAAATGAAGAGGAAATAGGCAATCTACCTGAAAAAGAATTCAGAATAATTGATAGTAAGGATGATCCGAAATCTTGGAAGTAGAATGGACAAAATGCAAGAAACAGTTAACAAGGACCTAGAAGAAATAAAGATGAAACAAGCAATGACGAACAATGCAATAAATGAAATTAAAAGTGCCCTAGACGGGATCAATAGCAGAATAACTGAGGCAGAAGAAC
>NW_020173743.1:243-498 GCF_003031525.2 Neophocaena asiaeorientalis asiaeorientalis | reverse complement strand
CCTGGGCCCCCCATGACCAAACCTCCCTCACAATACCATCTTCATCTTTGTAACCATCCCAAGGTTCCAGAGGATGAATGACCCTTTTTAGTCATCCTTGGGAAAAACTTTTGTTTAAAAATCCAACCCACTCCTATTGATTATTTACTGTAACCAAAGATGGGTTTTTCAAAATGGGGACCATTCCCCTCAGTATGATTTTAAAAGGCACCCACTTTTTCCTATGCACAACTTCCCCCATAACTAAGGTGACAC
>NW_020173743.1:0-132 GCF_003031525.2 Neophocaena asiaeorientalis asiaeorientalis | reverse complement strand
AATAGTAAAGGTGGGAGGGGAGAGACAAAGCCATATGCCAATCCAGAGCCTGGCACATAGCCGGTGCTCGCTCTTTGGGGGGCAGGGCGGATGAAGGGAGCGCCTTCAGCTACATATCCTAAGATACTTTAG
>NW_020173742.1:585-1017 GCF_003031525.2 Neophocaena asiaeorientalis asiaeorientalis | reverse complement strand
CTTCATTTGAACAATTCATGAGCTCCCAGAGACTGAAGCTGTGTTTGCTGCTCTTTCTTTCTTGTAGTTCTGTTCTTCAGAAGCCCTGTTTTATCCTCTTCTAGTCACTATCATACTTCCAAGGAAACCACAGTCCCATAGATAGATTGGTTTTGCCCATTTTTGAACATTATACAAATAAAATAATATAGTTTGCATTTTTTTCTATCTGTATTCTTTTCTTAATATATTTCTAAAAGTCATCCATGTTGTATACAGTATAGTTTGTTTATTCTCATTGCTGTATGAACATACCAGAATTTATTTAGCTACCTGCTTAACTGGTTCTTTGCATTTTTCCTGCCTTTGGCTGTTATCAATTGTGGTATTATGAATATTCTTTTTTTTTTTTTTTTTTCAGTATTCGGGCCTGTCACTGTTGTGGCCTCTCCC
>NW_020173742.1:0-545 GCF_003031525.2 Neophocaena asiaeorientalis asiaeorientalis | reverse complement strand
CTTGCAGAGCACAGGCTCCGGACGCGCAGGCTCAGCGGCCATGGCTCACGGGCCCAGCCGCTCCGCGGCGTGTGGGATCTTCCCGGACCAGGGCAGAACCCGTGTCCCCTGCATCGGCAGGCAGACTCTCAACCACTGCGCCACCCGGGGAGCCCATGAATATTCTTATACACGTTCTTTGGTGAACATATTTACACACTGCTATTCGGCATATATATCAGAATTTCTGGATTAAAGGGTAAAGATATGTCTGGCTTTAATTCCTCCACTAGCTAAGCCCTCAAAGAGTGCTAATAACCTCGGTGTTATAAATCAACCGAAATTTCCAAACCTCATCATTGCTGACCTCTCAGAAACATTAGATACATGAGTTGTGACCATTTACTCTTGCTTCAAATCCTCTCTTCCTTAGAGAAAGTTTCTCCCTTTCTTAGAGAAACAGCTTCTTTGACAAAACACTCTCAGAGGTTTGTACCTACTTCTTGGGCTGTTTCCTCTCTCACCCCCGCACACACCTTCATCTCCCTTCCAGTCATTAACTATTG
>NW_020173741.1:0-559 GCF_003031525.2 Neophocaena asiaeorientalis asiaeorientalis | reverse complement strand
GATCCTTGCTGGGAAGAGTAATCTTGGTTGTAGGTTTTCCCATTAATCACTTTAAGTATGTCCTGTGACTCCCTAGTTTCTGCTGAAAGATCAGCTGTTAACCTTATGGGGATTCCATTGTATGTTATTTGTTGTTTTTCCCCTGCTGCTTTTAATATTTTTTCTTTGTATTTAATTTTTGATAGTGTGACTAATATGTGTCTGGGCGTGTTTCTCCTTGGATTTATCCTGTATGAGACTCTGTGCTTCCTGAGCTTGACTGACTATTTCCGTTTTCATATTGGGGAAGTTTTCAACTATAATCTCGTCAAATATTTTCTCAGTCCCTTTCTTTTTCTCTTCTTTTTCTGCGACCCCTATAATTCGAATGTTGGTGCATTTAATGTTGTCCCAGAGGTCTCTGAGACTGTCCTCAATTCTTTTCATTCTTTTTTCTTTATTCTGCTCTGCAGTGGTTATTTCCAGTATTTTATCTTCCAGGTCACATAACCATTCTTCTACCTCAGTTATTCTGCTACTCATTCCTTCTAGAGAATTTTTAATTTCATTTATTGTGTTG
>NW_020173740.1:0-544 GCF_003031525.2 Neophocaena asiaeorientalis asiaeorientalis | reverse complement strand
TTCCATAAAGGGTTAATACCCGAAATATACAAAGAACTTATACAAATAAAAGGATTTAAGAAAACGGCAGGAGACCTAAATAGACAGTTTTCTAAAGATAACATACAGATGTCCAACAGCAACATGAAAAACATGCTCAACATCACTATCATCAAGGAAATGTAAATCAAAACCACAATGAGAGGGCTTGTGGTTGAGAGTCTGCCTGCCGATGCAGGGGACACGGGTTCATGCCCCGGTCCTGGAAGATCCTGCAGAGCAGCTGGGCCTGTGAGCAATGGCCGCTGAGCCTGCACGTCCAACAAGTGTTGGCAAGGAGGTATAGAAAAAGGAACCATCACATACTGTTTGTGGTATTGTAAATTGGTGCAGCCACTACAAAAAAAACAGTAAGGTGTTTCCTCAAAAAAACTAAAAATAGACCTAACATATAATCTAGCAATTTCACTTATGGGTATTTACCCCAAGAAAACAAAAACATTAATTCAAAAAGATATGCACACGCAAATGTTTATTGTGGCTTTATTTACAATAGCCAAGATAT
>NW_020173739.1:582-819 GCF_003031525.2 Neophocaena asiaeorientalis asiaeorientalis | reverse complement strand
GCCTTATGTATTGAAGTGCTCCTCTGTTGGGTGCATAAATACTTACAATTTGTATATCTTCTTCTTGGATCAATCCCTTGTTCATTATGTAGTGTCCTTCTTTATCTCTTTTAATAGTCCTTATTTTAAAGTCTATATTTTCTGATATGAGAAATGCTACTCCAGCTTTCTTTTGGTTTCCATTTGCATGGAATATCTTTTTCCATCCCCTTACTTTCAGTCTGTATGTGTCTCTAG
>NW_020173739.1:0-170 GCF_003031525.2 Neophocaena asiaeorientalis asiaeorientalis | reverse complement strand
GATTCCCTTGTGTGTTATTTGTTGTTTTTCCCTTGCTGCTTTTAATATGCTTTCTTTGTATTTAATTTTTGACAGTTTGATTAATATGTGTCTTGATATATTTCTCCTTGGATTTATCCTGTATGCGAATCTGTGTGCTTCCTGGACTTGATTAACTATTTCCTTTCCCA
>NW_020173738.1:557-797 GCF_003031525.2 Neophocaena asiaeorientalis asiaeorientalis | reverse complement strand
TTTTTAAATTAAAATCAAGGAACCAGCACAAGAATGCTAGTAAGGTATAAGTGAGATGTAATGCTTGGTGTGCATAAGGGTTCAATAGTCCACTGTGAGAGTGCAGCCTGTTGAACAACCTCAGTGATAAGTGGGAACCACTTGTCCAAGACTATTTTATTTAAGATGCAATACTCATTTCTATCCCCTTCAATACATTTTAAGTACCCCAAGCTAGAATAATGGGGCTAGAGGTGCAAG
>NW_020173738.1:0-311 GCF_003031525.2 Neophocaena asiaeorientalis asiaeorientalis | reverse complement strand
TCAGTTGCCGAGGACTAGCCCACTAGGTTCTGAAGACAAGTGGACCAGGTGCTCCCACTGTCCATGCCAACCACCAAACCTGTGAGTGAGGCTGTCTCAGACCAGCTCTCACTCAGCTGATCCATCAGTTGACTAAAACTGCATGAAGGAGCCCAGATAAAACCAAAAGTAAAACACTACCCAGATGAATCCAGTCCCAAATTGCCAAGTAATTGCTATTTTAAGCCACTAAGTTTTTTTTGTTGTTGTTTTGTTTTTTGTATCTTTATGGGAGTATAATTTCTTTACAATGGTGTGTTAGTTTCTGCTTT
>NW_020173737.1:0-809 GCF_003031525.2 Neophocaena asiaeorientalis asiaeorientalis | reverse complement strand
AAATATTTTCTCAGTCCCTTTCTTTGTCTCTTCTCTTTCTGAAACCCCTATAATTCAAATGTTGATGCGTTTAATATTGTCCCTGAGGTCTCTGAGACTGTCCTCAGTTCTTTTCATTCTTTTTTAGTTATTCTGCTTTGCAGTAATTATTTCCACTATTTTATCTTCCAGGTCACTTATCCGTTCTTCTGCCTCAGTTATTCTGCTATTGATCCCATCTAGAATACTTTTAATTTCATTTATTGTGTTGTTCATCATTGCTTGTTTCATCTTTATTTCTTCTAGGTCCTTGTTAAATGTTTCTTGCATTTTGTCCATTCTATTTCCAATATTACGGATCATCCTTACTCTCATTATTCTGAATTCTTTTTCAGGTAGACTGCCTATTTCCTCTTCATTTGTTAGGTCCGGTGCATTTTTATCTTACTCCTTAATCTTCTGTGTGTTTTCCTGTCCTCTTATTTTGCTTATTTTACTGTGTTTGGGGTCTCCTTTTTGCAGGCTGCAGGTTCGTACTTCCTGCTGTTTTTGATGTGTGTCTCCAGTGGCTAAGTTTGGTTCAGTGGGTTGTGTAGACTTCCTGTTGGAGGGGAATAGTGCCTTTTTTGTCGTGGATGAGGCTGGATCTTGTCTCTCTAGTGGGCAGATCCACGTCTGGTGGTGTGTTTTTGGGTGTCTGTGATCTTATTATGATGTTAGTTAGTTTTTCTGCTAATGGGTGGAGTTGTGTTCCTGTTTTGCTTGTTGTTTGGCATATGTTGTCCTGCGCTGTAGTTTGCTGTTCGTTGAGTGAAGCTGGGTGCTGGTGT
>NW_020173736.1:0-1320 GCF_003031525.2 Neophocaena asiaeorientalis asiaeorientalis | reverse complement strand
CTGCATCTACATTTCCTTCCTCCACTGAAGTCTTGATCCCTGCAAAGTCATCCAGGAGGGTTGGAATTGACATCTTCCAAACTCCTATTAATGTTAATGTTTTGACCTCTTCCCATGAATCATGAATGTTCTCAGTGACATCTAGAATGGTGAATTCTTTGTTCAATTAACTTTTTTCAATTAGGTTTTCAATTAACTCTGCCAAGACCCATCAGAGGGATCACTATCTATGGCACCTATAGTCTTACAAAAATATATGTCTTAAATCATGAGACCTGAAAGTCAAAATGACTCCTTGATCCATGGGCTGCAGAAAGGATGCTGTGTAAGCAGGCATGAAAACCATTCATCCCACTGTTCATCTCCATCGGAGCTCTTGGGTGACCAGGTGCACTGTCAATGAACAGTGATATTTTGAAAGGAATCTTTTTTTTCCTGAGCAGTAGTCCTTAACAGTGAGCTTAAAATATTCAGTAAACCATGTTGTAAACAGATGTACTGTCATGCAAACTTTGTTGTTCCATTTACAGAGCACAGACAGAAGAGATTTAGCATAATTCTCAAGGGCCTTAGGATTTTCTGAATGGTGAATGAGCACTGGCTTCCAGTGAAGTCACAAACTACGTTAACCCCTAACAACAGTATCAGCCTGTCCTTTGAAGCTTTGAAACCAGGCACTGACTTCTCCTCTCTAGCTATGAATGTCCTAGATGGCATCTTCCAAAAGAAGGCTGTTTTGACAAAGTTGAAAACATGTTGTTTGGGGTAGCCACCCTCATGAATTATCTTAGCTAAATCTTCTGGATAACTTGCTGCAGCTTCTACATCAGCACTTGCTGCTTCACCTTGCACTTTTATGTTATGGAGATAACTTCTCTCCTTTGACTACATGAACTAACCTCTGCTAGCTTCAAGCTTTCCTTCTATATCTTCCCACTTCTCTCAGCCTTCACAAAATAGAAGAGAGTTAATAAGGCCTTGTTCTGGATTAGACTTTGGCTTAAGAGAATGTTGTGGCTGGTTTGATCTTATATCCAGACTACTAAAACTTTCCCCATATCAGCAATAAGGCTGTTTCATCTTCTTATCATTTGTGTGTTCACCAGAGTAGCACATTTAACTTCCTTCTAGAACTTTTCCACTGCATCCACAACTTGGATTTTTGGTGTAAGAGGCCTAGCTTTCAGCCTTTCTCAGTTTTCAACATGCCTTCCTCACTGAGGTTAATTATTTCTAGCTTTTGATTTAAAGGAAGAGATACATGACTCTTCCTTTCACTTGAACACTTAGAGGTTATTAATTGGCCTAATTTCAATATTG
>NW_020173735.1:2784-4436 GCF_003031525.2 Neophocaena asiaeorientalis asiaeorientalis | reverse complement strand
GTCATATAACAACATTACTGGTGACAATGTGGAGAAAACAGAACACTGTCATCAGGAATGTAACTATTGTTCAGCCACAGTTCCTCAAAAGTTGGAAATATTGATATTTGTGACAATATGAATGAACCTAGAGAGTATTATGCTAAGTGAAATAAGTCAGAGAAAGACAAATATAGTATGATTTCACTTCTATATGGAATTTAAAAAACAAATCTAATGAACAAACATAAAATGGAAACTGACATATAGGTTGTTGCCAAAGGGGATGGAAGTGGAGTGGGATGAAGAAAATAGATGAGGGATATTAAACGGTACAAACTTCCAGTCACAAAATGTCACCTGGAATGAAATGTACAGTATGGGAAATATAGTCAAAAATAACATAATATCTTTGTATAATGATGAAGGTATTTCAAAAGGAAAAATTCCGAAATTATAGAATAAATTAGTACTAGGGATGTAATGTACAACATGATAAATATAATTAACAGTGCTATATGTTATATTTGAAAGTTGTTTAAAGAATAAATCTTAAGAGTTCTCAACACAAGAAAAACATTTTCTATTTCTTTAATTCTGTATCTATATGAGACAATGGATGTTCACTAAACTTATTGTGGTCATCATTTCATGATGTGTGTAAGTAAAATCTTAAGCCATACACCTTAAACTTGTGCTACATGTCAATTATATCTCAATAAAACTGTAAGGAAAAAATAAAAGAGGATATTAATTTAAATCTCAAAAAAAAGTGAACGCACCATCTTACATTCCCATGAGCAGTGTACAAATATCCTGGTTGCTTCATATTCTCATCAACTCTTTTTCTAAATTTCTTTTTTTTGAGGTAGGATTTGTTTATATTATATAAGTTTCTTATGTAGAGCAACATATTTCTACTTCTGTATACAAGTTGCTCACCACAAAATACTTTCAATCAATCACCATACAGTTGATCCCCTTTACCCATTTCAACTTTTCCCCACCCTTTCCCTCTGGAAACCACTACTGTGCTCTCTGTATCTGCAAGTCTGTTTTTCTTTACTTTCATTTGTTCATTTACTTTATTTACTTATTTACATCTTTATTGGGGTATAATTGCTTTACAATGGTGTGTTAGTTTCTGCTTTATAACAAAGTGAATCAGTTATACATATGTTCCCATATCTCTTCCCTCTTGCATCTGCCTCCCTCCCACATTCCATATCCCACCCCTCCAGTCAGTCACAAAGCACCGAGCTGATCTCCCTGTGCTATGAGGCTGCTTCCCACTAGCTATCTATTCTACATTTGGTAGTGTATATACGTCCATGCCACTCTCTCACTTTGTCACAGCTTATCCTTCCCCCTCACCATATCCTCAAGTCCATTCTCTAGTAGGTCTGTGTCTTTATTCCTGTCTTACCCCTAGGTTCTTCATGACTTTTTTCCCCCTTAAATTCCATATATATGTGTTAGCATATGGTATTTGTCTTTCTCTTTCTGATTTACTTCACTCTGTATGACAGACTCTAGGTGCATCCACCTCATTACAAATAGCTCAATTTCGTTTCTTTTTACGGTTGAGTAATATTCCATTGTATATATGTGACACCTCTTCTTTATCTATTCATCCGATGATGGACACTTAGGTTGTTTCCATCTCCTGGCTA
>NW_020173735.1:0-2746 GCF_003031525.2 Neophocaena asiaeorientalis asiaeorientalis | reverse complement strand
TGTGTATGTGTATATATATATGTGTGTATATATATATAATTATGTCATCTTCAAATAGTGACAGGTGTAGTTCCTGTTTTCCAATTGGATTCCTTTTATTTCTTTCTCTTGCATAATTGCTATGGCTATGACTTCCAATATTAGGTGGGATGAAAGGGGGGAGTGTGTACATCCTTGTTTTGTTTTTGATTTTAGAGGGACAGCTTTCAGTTTTTCACTGCTGGGTATGATGTTAGCTGTGGGTTTGTCATATATGACCTTTAATACATTTTATTTATAAGTTTTTATCATAAATGGAAGTTGAAACTTGTAAAATGCTTTTTGGCATCTATTGAGGTTATTGTTTTCCCCTTCATTCTGTTAATGTGTTATGTTATTTGTGGTGTTGAACCACCATTGTATCCCTGGAATAAACCCCACTTGATCTATATGACCTTTAATACATTTTATTTATAAGTTTTTATCATAAATGGAAGTTGAAACTTGTAAAATGCTTTTTGGCATCTATTGAGGTTATTTTTTTCCCCTTCATTCTGTTAATGTGTTATGTTGATTTATTTGTGGTGTTGAACCACCACTGTATCCCTGGAATAAACCCCACTTGATTGTGACTTAAGTCCTTTTAATGTATTTACTAATACTTTTGAGAATTCTGCATCTATGTTTATCAGAGATTTGGGTCTGCAATTTTCTTTTTTGTGTACATTTTGTCTGGTTTTGGTATCAGGGTAATGGTGGCCTCATAAAATATTCTATATAGTGCTCCCTACTCTTCAATTTTCTATAGTGTTTGAGAAGGATAGGTATTAAACATTCTCTGAATATTTAGTATAATTCAGCAGTGAAGCTATTTGGTCCTGGCCTTTCTTGTGTTCTGGGATTTTTGATTACTGACTTACCTCCCTACTAGTGACCTCTATTCAGATTTTCTATTTCTTTCTGATTCTGTTTTGGAAGATTGTATGATAATAATAATTTTGTTAAAGAGTTGCAACTTTCTGATTCTATTTATCACTTTACTCATTAGTTTTATGTGCTTCTGCCTTTTTGTTTCTGCTAGAAGAGCACCCTTAAACATTATTTGTAAGGCAGAGATAGTACTGATGAACTCCTCAACTTTTGTTTGGGAAAGTCTTTATTTCTCCTTCATATCTGCATAACTTTGCTGGTTATGGTATTTATGGCTAAGTTTTCATATTTCAATATTTTGGCAGAGTCATTCCACTCCCTCCTGGGAGTCATTCCACTCCCTCCTGAGAAATTTGCTGATAGCCCAATAGAGATTCCTTTGTGGGTTACTATTGTTCCCCCCAACCTGCAGCTGCCTTTAAAATTCTTTATTTGTTATGGACTTTTCATGGTTTCAATATAATGTGTCTTGGAGAAAGATGTTTTTGCATTGCAGTAATTAGGTGTTGTTTTAACTTCATTTGCCTTGTATATCCAGTTCCTACCCCAGGTTTGAGAAGTTCTCAGCTATTATTTCTTTATATAAACAGTCTGCTCCTTTCTATCTCTTTTCTTCTGGGATACTCACTTTCTTAATATTGTTATTTCTAAAGGAGTTTGATAGCTCTTGTAGAATTCCCTCTGGGATAGTTGGTGCCTTTCTGCTGCCAGTGTCACTGGCATTGCCATCCAGAGAAGTAGGGTGATGGGCTCCTCTGCTGCATCCGAGACTCCCTGAGTTACAGGCTCTAACACTAACACCATGGGTGCTCTGGCAGGCCAGGGGGTACCCAGGACCACAAAGTTGAGTATGCTATGTCCAGCTGTTGGAAAAACTAATAAAAGTTTTGTTCAGGCTTCAGAGGCAGAAGCAGGCCTCCACCTGACCTGTGACCCTGACTGGACTGTGTGTCTGCTTGCTCACTTAACAATTGCTACTAGCAAGTCAAATGGCGCTTATGATGAGAAAGGGAGTATGTCTTGGAATTTCTTGAGCCCTGGGGACAAGGCCAGTCCCCCAGGGTCTGGAAAATCTTGTGACTCACATGATGAAACCAACAGCATTGTTAAAGGGAATCCAGAGCTGCATTTTGCATGCAAACTGATGGTATCAGTTTGTGGCCTGGAATTATAAACAGAAGCCCCAGAATTCCAATCTGAAGTCTCATCTGTGGAGTGTATGCACTGCCTGGACCCTTCCCAACTGGGGTCCAGATTGCTGTTACTTGGGACTTCCTAACACTATTTGGATCTGGAAGTAGGTGTCAGCCCAATTCAGTGATGTATGCCCTGTTATATTTCTCTAATATTCTTATTCCTTTCCTTCTAATGATTCTATATTATAATTAAGTTAAATCACCTTTCATTAAAGAATTGATTAAAGCTGTTTATTTGTGTGAAACGAGTGGTTATTTTGACAGGGAATCCAACGAACCTTAAAACTGAAAGCAGGCTTCCGGCAAAACACCAGCACTGTCAGAACTGTCAGGTTTACAACCTCTGGTGCTGTGAGTGTTGGTGGATGGCATCTCCATGGCTGCAAGGACAGGGCCCCAGGGAGTTCTGGTAGTATCCCATTCACACCTTGAAGTAAGGTATTGTGGAAAGACCATGGGCTTTGGAATGAACTACCAAAATTCAAATAGTCACTCAGGATTTAATTGTTATGTCATTTTAGGACCCAATTTAACTTTTCTATGTCGTTTTTTCTCTTGTAAAAAAAAAAGGATAAAGCTTCTTGTTTAGCAGGATTTCACTGAGAATTAGAAGTAACTTTTAAGTCAGCTGAGCTAAGAAT
>NW_020173734.1:395356-395639 GCF_003031525.2 Neophocaena asiaeorientalis asiaeorientalis | reverse complement strand
CAGAACACTCTATGACATAAATCACAGCAAGATCTTTTTTAGTCACCTCCTAGAGAAAGGAAAATAAAAAGAAAAATAAACAAATGGGAGCTAATGAAGCTTAAAAGCTTTTGCACAGCAAAGGAAACCACAAACAAGACGAAAAGACAACCTTCAGAATGGGAGAAAATATTTGCAAAGAAGGAACTGACAAAGGATTAATCTCCAAAATATACAAGCAGCTCATGCAGCTCAATAGCAAAAAAACAAACAATCCAATCCAAAAATGGGCAGAAGACCTAAA
>NW_020173734.1:393018-395335 GCF_003031525.2 Neophocaena asiaeorientalis asiaeorientalis | reverse complement strand
ATAGGGAGGGGGGGAGGGAGATGCAAGAGGGAGGAGAATGGGGATATATGTATATGTATAGCTAATTCACTTTGTTATAAAGCAGAAACTAACACACCATTGTAAAGCAATTATACTCCAATAAAGATGTTAAAAAATATCTATTAGAAGCAGCAAATGCAGTTCTAAGAGGCAAGTTTATAGTGACAAAAGCCTTCCTCAAGAAAAAAAAAATCTCCTACAGCCTAACCTACAATCTAAAGGAACAGAAATAGAACAAACAAAGCTGAATGTCAGCAGAAAAAAGGAAATAATAAAGATCATAGAAAAAATAAATAAAATAGAGCCTAAGTAACAATAGAAAAAAATAAATGAAACTAAGACTTGCTGTTTTGACAAGATAAATGAAAGTGATAAACCTCTACTAAGAGGAAAAGAGGACCGCAATAAAACAAAATACAAAATGAAAGAGAAGAAATTACAAGTGATACCACAGAGGTACAACAAATCATAAGAGAGTACTACCAACAGTTATATGCCAATAAATTGGATATCTAGAAGAAATGTACAAATTTCTAGAAACATGCAACCTGCAAAGGCTGAATTAAGAAGAAACAGAGAATTTACAAACTGATCACTACTAGTGCAACTGAATTTGTAATAAGAAAAACTCCCAGCAAACAAAAATTCAGGATTGGATGCCTTCACAGGGTAATTCTACTAAACATATAAGGAAGAGCTAATACCTATCCTTCTTAAACTATTCCAAAAAATTGAAGAGGATGGAACACTCCCAAATTCATTCTGCAAGGTCACCACTACTGTGATACCAAAACCATACAAAAACACTATAAGAAAAGAAAAGTTTAGGCCAATATCGTTGATGAATATAGATTCAAAAATCCTCAACAAAATATTAGCAAACCAAATACAACACTTAAAATGATCATACACCATGATCAAGCGGGATTTATTCCAGGAATGCAAGATTGGTTCAATATTTGCAAATCAATCACTGTAATATATCACACTAACAATAGTAAGGATAAAGATCAAATGATCATCTCAATAGATGCAGAAAAAGCTTTTGACAAAGTTCAACATCCATTCATGATAAATACTCTCATCAAAGTTGGTACAGAGGGAACACACATCAACATAATAAAGGTAATTTATGACATACCCACAGGTAAAATCACACTCAATGGTAAAAATCTGAACATCTTTCCTCCAAAATCAGGAAGAAGACTAGGATGCCCACTCTCACCACTTATTTTTTTTAACATCACATGGCCATATGTTTTTTTAAAAACATTTATTTTATTCACTTCTTTTTTTTTTTTTCCTTTGGCTGTGTGGGGTCTTCATTGTAGCACGCAGGCTTCTCTCCAGTTGTGGCATGCGGGTTTTCTCTCTCTATTTGCGGTGTGTGGGCTCTATAATTGTGGTGTGTAGGCTCCAGAGTGCATGGACTCTGTAGTGTGCAGGCACACGGGCTCTCTCATTGAGGTGCACCAGCTCAGAAGTTGTGGCACACGGGCTTAATTGTCCCATGGCATTTGGGATCTTAGTTCCCCAGCCAGGGATCGAACCCACATCCCCTGCATTGGAAGGCAGATTCTTTACCACTGGACCACCAGGGAAGTCCCTCTCACCACTTCTAACATAGTATTTTAAGTCCTAGCCACAGCAATCAGATAAGAAAAAGAAATAAAAAGCATCTAAATTGGAAGGAAAGAAGTAAAAACTGTTACTACAATGTTTGCAGATGACATGAGACTTTATGTAGAAAACCCTAAAGTCTCCACCAAAAAAATAAATAAATAACATAGTTAAGTTACAGGATACAAAATTATATACAGAAATCTGTTGCTTTCTATACACTACTAATGAACTATCAAAAAAAATTAAAGAAACAATACCACTTAAAACTGTATCAAAAAGAATAAAACACCTAGTAATAAATTTAACCTAGGAGGTAAAACTCCTATACTCTGAAAACTATAAAACATTGATAAAGGAAACTGAAGATGATACAAAGAAATGGAAAGATATCCTGTGTCATGCACTGGAAGAATTGCTATTGTTAAAATGTCTATATTACCCAAAGCAATCTATAGATTTAATGCAGTCCCTATCAAAATATCCATGACCTTTTTTTTATAGAACTAGAACAAATCCTAAAATGTATATGGAACCACGAAAGACCCTGAGTAGCCAAAACAATCTTGATAAAAAAGAGCAAAGGTGGGCTTCCCTGGTGGCGCAGTGGTTGAGAGTCCGCCTGCCAATGCAGGGGACGTGGGTTCGTGCCCCAGCCCGGGAGGATCCCACATGC
>NW_020173734.1:368741-392667 GCF_003031525.2 Neophocaena asiaeorientalis asiaeorientalis | reverse complement strand
GTGAGCATACTTTAGAAGGAAAAAGCCATTCACCCGGTCACCGGCCATTTGCCCCCTAAAGCTCAGAGGCTGCTTAAATTTCCTGTTACTTCTAGGAACGTGGGTCACTGCCAGCCTACAC
Source organism: Neophocaena asiaeorientalis asiaeorientalis (assembly GCF_003031525.2). Taxonomy (NCBI): domain Eukaryota; kingdom Metazoa; phylum Chordata; class Mammalia; order Artiodactyla; family Phocoenidae; genus Neophocaena; species Neophocaena asiaeorientalis. The sequence goes on along the minus strand of NW_020173734.1, from coordinate 392,546 downwards.
AGCTATAAAATTGGGGCAAGAGACGTCAGAGATTCTCTAATTCAGACAGCTCATTTTCTAAGCGAAAACACAGAAGCATTTGCCCAAAGACTCATGTCTAGTTGGAGAAAAAATTAAGACTAAAACCAACATAACCCTTCACAAAAACAACTAAGCAAGCCCAAGTAAATAGATAATAAGGAAGTATTTTCTTGCCTATCATATGCCATATTCTCTAATCTTTAGAACAAACCTCAATGCCAAGTGTTACCCAATCCTCAGATCTGAGACTCATCCGTGTTAAAGAAAAAAAAAAAAAAAAAAAAAGAGCAAAGGTGGAGTATCATGCTCCCCGACTTCAGACTTTACTACAAGTCTACAGTAATCAAAACAGTATGGTACTGGAATGAAAACAGACACAAAAGTCAATGGAACAGAATAGAGGGCCCAGAAATAAACCCACACATTTATGGTCAGTTTGACAAAGGAGACAAAAATATACAATGAGGAAAAGATAGTCTCTTCAATAAGTGATGCTGGAAAATTGGACAGCTACATGTAAAAGAATGAAATTAGAAAATTTTTCTCACACCACATACAAAAATAAACTTGAAAGGGATTAAATACTTAAATGTAAGACTGGAAACTATAAAACTCCCAGAAGAAAACAAACATAGCAGATCACTCTTTGACATAAGTCATAGTATTTTTTTTAGATCTGTCTCATCAGGCAAAGGCAATAAAAGCAAAAATAAACAAATGGGACATAATTAAATTTAAAAGCTTTAGCACAGCAAAGGAAACCATTGATAAAAAGAACAGGCAATCTACTGAGTGGGAGAAAATATTTGTAAATGATATAACTGATAAGGGGTTAATATCCAAAATATATAAATAGCTCATCAACTCAATATCAAAAAAACAAACAACCCGATTTAAAAATGGGGAAAGGACCTGAATATACATTTTTCCAAAGAAGACATACAGATGGCCAACAGGCGTATGAAAAGATGCTCAACACCACTAATCATCTGGGAAATGCGAATCAAAACCACAATAAGATATTACCTCACACCTGTCAATATGGCTCTCATCAAAAAGACCACAAATAACAAATGTTGGCGAGGATGTTAAGAAAGTGGAACCCTTGTACACTGTTGGTGGGAATGTAAATTGGTGCAACCACTATGGCAAACAGTTTTTAATATCCAAAATATATAAATAGCTCATCAACTCAATATCAAAAAAACAAACAACCCGATTTAAAAATGGGGAAAGGACCTGAATATACATTTTTCCAAAGAAGACATACAGATGGCCAACAGGCGTATGAAAAGATGCTCAACACCACTAATCATCTGGGAAATGCGAATCAAAACCACAATAAGATATTACCTCACACCTGTCAATATGGCTCTCATCAAAAAGACCACAAATAACAAATGTTGGCGAGGATGTTAAGAAAGTGGAACCCTTGTACACTGTTGGTGGGAATGTAAATTGGTGCAACCACTATGGCAAACAGTTTGGAGGTTCTTCAAAAAACTAAAAATAGAACTACCATATGATCCAGCAATCCCACTCCTGGGTATATATCTGAAGATAACAAAAACATTAATTGAAAAAGATATATGTACCCCAACGTTCAGAGAAGCATTCTTTAAAATAGCCAAAATATGGAAACAACCCAAGTGTCCATCAATAGATGAATGGATAAAGAAGATGTGGTATATGTATCCAATGGAATATTACTCAGCCATCAAAAAGAATGAAGTTTTGCCATTTGCAACAACATGGGTAGACCTGGAAATGGATGGACTTAGTGAAATAAGTCAGAGAAAGATGAACAGTGTATGTTATCACTTATATGTGAAATCTAAAATATAAAACAAATAAAAATATATAACAAAACAGAAATAGACTCACAGATACAGAGAATAAACTAGTGGTTACCAGTAGTGAGAGGGGCTAGGGAGGGGCAAGATAAGGGTAGGGGATTAAGAGGTACAAACTACTATGTATAAGCAACAAGGATATATTGTATAGTTCAGGGAATTATAGCCATTATTTTGTAATAACTTTAAATGAAGTATAGTCTATAAAAATATTGAATCACTATGTTGTACACCTGAAACTATTATAATATTATAAATCAACTATAATTTTAAAAAAGGAAAAGAAAAGGGAAGTCAGGGGCAGATGGAAGAAGGCTTCTTGTATACTTAAATCACAGAATTAGAGGGCTGGAAGAACTCTCTTAAAGGCTTTCTAAGTACTCTCCAGTCCTGGCTACACATTAGAATCACCAGTACATCTTTTAAAATGCAGATACATAGGCCTCATTCCAAAACTACTGATTCAGAATCTCTGAGACTAGGGCCCATGAATCAGTATTTGTTTAAAAATGTACTCCAAACTATTTTTTATCTAGTCATTTTGGCACCAGTCTTAAAATCAGCATTTAGGAACCACTGAGCAGATAGATCTGAAATTTGAATCCTTCATTATAGGGAACTCATTATCCCTATTTTTCCCAGGCAAGCATGTGGCTCTCTTCTAACTCTGCACACTAAAAGTGAACATCTTGGAGATTAAAATAAAACCAAGAGGACTTTGGTATTTACATATACATACCTATATTTTAAAAATTAAGTCCTGCTATACTCGTTCTAAGGACACCTCGAATAAGACTGTAAATGTAACATTTACCCAAACTCATGCAACATATCCCATACTCCTTATGTATGTATTCTTGAATAATTTTTACCCAATACAGTCTATGTAATAATAGGGTATATAATAAGCTATGATGTATTTGATGGCCATTTTGAGTTAACAGTCAATATTGACAAAGAGTAAAAGTTTAGGTCTAGTTAGCTTCTAGAAAATGGGTACAAACTGTGGAGGGGGGTGTAGGGGCAAAAAATTTTTTCCTCAGCCCTCTTAGGGTCTCTGCCTAGGTTTGAAACTTAAACTAAGACAGATGAACAGAAGAAAAGAATATAATTTAATAAAAGTTTTACATGACACTGGAACCTCCATATGGAAATGAAGACTGAAAGAAATGGTTAAACCTGTGTTTTTATGCTAAGTTTGATGAAGAGTGGAACGTCGCGGAAAGAGTGATTGGGCAAAGGGTATGAGCTAAATACAGCAAACTGTGGGAAACTTAGCAACGCCTGTTTGTTCCGATTCTTTTTGGCGCCACCTTGTCTTTGGAGATAAGGATGCTCCTTTCCTCTGGGCATAGGGAGAGCACCTCTCAAATGAGAGTTTTCTGACCTGCTTCAAGGCAGCAGTGTGGGGGAGGTCTTTCTCAAACTCCTTCAACTTAAAATATTCAACATGCCAAAGTGCATATTTTGGGGTTAGTGTGTCCTGAACCCCATCAGGGGACATTAAGAATAGGTGATTAGAAGAAACAAGAAAATTGTAGGCCAAATTAGAATTAGGCTTGGGCTTCTAGCAGTATGAAGACCTGGAAAGCCAAAGGTAGGAAAGAACCAAAGATAAAGAATCTAGTTTCTTTGAATCTGAGGTAGCTATGTAAGCCCTCTAGTCTGGAACTGAAAGTGAAAACATAATAGATTCAGGAAAAGGAAGATAGATTTCTCAGAGGTTTTTACCAAGAAGGGTTGAGTTCAGGTGAAAGAACCTTCAAAAACCGAGAACCAAAGTCAGCAAGGCTGACCTCAAACTAGGTTTTGCACTTGCCTCCCAACCTTAGTAAAATCCATACTATGAGTGCTCTTGACTATAAAATACATTCTGCACTTTACAAAGAATCATCTGTGTATTGGCCTATCAGTGACTCACTGATGAGGAGGGGCACACAGGAAATTATGAGCAAAGAATGTGCTAATGCTATCAAGGCTTAGAAAGGAATATCTCTTACTCATTCCAGCCTCTCAAGTGGTAACAACCAGAAGGGATCTGCAATGAACTCAGGATGCCCTGACAATCACAGAGAGTAACTAAAAACATTAGCTTAACAATGTACTAAAAACTAGAGATACACCCAGTTAGCTACCTCTTTAAGGTGCTCAGATTAGTTCTCCTAAGTTAAAGAGGAAATATTTTTCTAGATTACCTCCACGTCTGTACTATTACATGTCATTTAACAATATGGAATGCATAGAAATATAAGTCTTTCTCTAGTGGTTCCATAAGCCTCAAATTCAATTCATTTTATTATGGTATGTTAAGATTTTTCAATTGCCCTATGAACACTGCCTCAAAAGTCTGTTGCGTGCTTCCTAATCAAGATATTGCCAGAAGAAAAAAGGGAAAGATTAAAAATCAACAGCCATCTACCCCTTAGCACTACTTGCGTTCAATACCACAGGACACTATCTGTCTTTTTAAAGTGCTATATATGATCTAAGCACAATTGACTTCTCTCTGGATAGAACCATAACAGTCATAGGCGTTTAGAGCTGGAAGGAAATTGTTATTTAATGCAACTCCTTATCACCACTGTCAGCAACAAGCATTTATTGTTTGCCTGCTGTGTCCTACGTTAATACCACCAAACAGAAGCTGCGAAATTTAAGGCCATTTATGTCAAAATGATGGTAGATGTAGGGAGAGATTAAAAATGGAAACAGAAATCCTGGAATTAAAATAATTATAGAATCTCTGAGATGAACAGGAATTTAGCAAGGAATGAATTTAGCAGGATAAAAGGAATTTAGATTGATCCAAAATGTACTTTTACAGGGAGAAAAACTGTAGTCTAGAGAGGTTACAAATTGTTCAGTGATATAAGGCAATTAACTAGTGGCAAAGCTCAAACTTGAGCCCAAGTCTCCTGACTCTTAAGTCTAAGTTTCTTTCACTACAGCTTGTAACCTAAACTATACCCTTTTGCTATAAAACCAAAATTATTTTCCATCATGAACAGATCACACAACTATCCAATGTCTACATACTAATATCCCTACACTTAAAGAAATTGAAAAAAAAAGAATTTGAAAAAAATTTAAACTTAGAAGAATTCGAAAAAATTTAAAATAGGACTTTCCTATTCTTTGAATACGATTTCTTATAAGTTTTGAACGACTATGCAACTGACTGATCCCTGTATATATGCACAATTACCAAACAGTTCATATTAGAGTCTTACAGTATGTAATCTTGACTTTCTGACAAGGTTACTATACTTGGACCATTCTTCCATGTCAATAACTAGACTGGATTGGGGTAGCCTCTAAAGTGTGGGAGGCAAGGTAGCAACGGTATTCTATACCATGATTCCCATAGGACCCAATGTCCGGAAGCCAACAGCTCCAATTCCAGCTTTATCAGTGATTTATTGTAGACTTCAGTAACCATTAACACTAAGGTTTTCAGTTCTGTTCAGAAGAAAGACCCTCAAACTGATGAAATTATCCAAGAATAAAGACAATACTTTTGTGCTAGGTTTTATATAGGCATAGAATTGTTCAAATGACCATGTGAATACTCAGATTACTTTAATAATGAGAAGGATAAAGCAAACTCCTCACAATTTTTTCTAAATTTTTGAAGAATGTGATGTTAGCAGAGTATTCCTCTACCTTACCTCAGGTTCATATTACAAGTATCTGATGAAATTTTATGGAAATCTTAAGAGACCTCTGTGATTTATATTTATGAAGTAAAATATTTAGCTTCACTACATTTTGCATATAACAGAATAAGAACTAAGATCAAAATTAATTATGTCTGTATGTGTTTCAAATTAAACAGAAGAATTGAGCTTAAAGTCAAATCTCTTGAGGTGGTCAGTTGTTTGAGTTTGTATTTCCATGTCTGTGAGAGTTCAAAATACTTGTATAAAGAAAATGTTCCTAGTTAACCTATTCTTATTGAATACCCACATCTCTCAAAGGTAATTATAACTTGCTTTTGCAACATAAAGTAGAAGTCAAATTATTTGATTTTATGTACATAATGACATAAATGAAATGTAGTCAGAGATATAGTTAAAACAGCCCTGGGCTTCCTTGTGGTCTTCAGACAGCATTTTCTAAACTCACAGTTGAGTCCTTGTCTTTACTCACCCACTTAAAAGGCAGTTTAAAGATGGATGAGGCAGCAACAAGGCAGCCCTGGTCGTAATAGGAAAGCATAAAGTCAACAATTTAAACTTTCAGCAATACTGTGCACAGCAACAAGAAAAATGTGTTCATAAGGCAAAAATAAAATTAAATTTATAAGTACTTTTTCATCTTTCCTTTATTATTCCTGTTTTTTGGGGTTTTTTAATTTATTTATTTTTGCCTGTGTTGGGTCTTCGTTGCTGTGCACAGGCTTTCTCTAGTTGCGGCGAGCGGGGGCTACTCTTTGTTGTGGTGCGTGGGCTTCTCATTGCAGTGGCTTCTCTGGTTGCGGAGCATGGGCTCTAGGCATGCGGGCTTCAGTCGTTGTGGCTCATGGGCTCCAGAGCACAGGCTCAGTAGTTGTGGCGCATGGGCTTAGTTGCTCCGCAGCATGTGGGATCTTCCCAGACCGGGGCTCAAACCCATGTTTCCTGCATTTAACATAAAGTAGAAGTCAAATTATTTGATTTTATGTACATAATGACATAAATGAAATGTAGTCAGAGATATAGTTAAAACAGCCCTGGGCTTCCTTGTGGTCTTCAGACAGCATTTTCTAAACTCACAGTTGAGTCCTTGTCTTTACTCACCCACTTAAAAGGCAGTTTAAAGATGGATGAGGCAGCAACAAGGCAGCCCTGGTCGTAATAGGAAAGCATAAAGTCAACAATTTAAACTTTCAGCAATACTGTGCACAGCAACAAGAAAAATGTGTTCATAAGGCAAAAATAAAATTAAATTTATAAGTACTTTTTCATCTTTCCTTTATTATTCCTGTTTTTTGGGGTTTTTTAATTTATTTATTTTTGCCTGTGTTGGGTCTTCGTTGCTGTGCACAGGCTTTCTCTAGTTGCGGCGAGCGGGGGCTACTCTTTGTTGTGGTGCGTGGGCTTCTCATTGCAGTGGCTTCTCTGGTTGCGGAGCATGGGCTCTAGGCATGCGGGCTTCAGTCGTTGTGGCTCATGGGCTCCAGAGCACAGGCTCAGTAGTTGTGGCGCATGGGCTTAGTTGCTCCGCAGCATGTGGGATCTTCCCAGACCGGGGCTCAAACCCATGTTTCCTGCATTGGCAGGCTGATTCTTAACCACTGCGCCACCAGGGAAGCCCTATTATTCCTGTTTGTAAATGCACCTCATTAGCAAAAATACTCAGAATGCAAATATTTTAGTAAAGGATAACTCTGTTGAAATTATTACAAAAGATTTTGACATAGCTGCTCGAAGAGTTTCACCTGATTAATAATTCTGAGTCTACTTCATCTTTAAGAACAAAAGAAAAATTGATAATATTCCTTCATCTTAATTCCTCCTACTCAAGAGAGGATAAGAGAAGAGCTTCCTCTGCCCCCTAAGTTGCATTCTTCTTTTTACCCAACCTCAGATCAGAGGAAAAGAACAATGAAGTAAGCAGGACACATTCTGGGATGTGAAGAATGCAATTCTTTACATAAGTTTGCAGGACAGTCCAATGTACAATCCGGTAAAGAAGAATGAAACACTTCTTTGATTCTATTGTCACTTTACCACATGCCACATTTTTCTCAACAAAGCTGAACTACAGAAAGACTGAGAAGAAATTTAATTATAGCTTCCTCCATCTTAGAAATCCTCAAGCAAGAAACAAAGTCATAACAGGCAGCACTTTTATTAGCTCCATTTCCCAGATCTTTAAATTCCTAGTATTTTAATTGAGAGTAGAAATGTCAGATTATTTTGTTCAGCCAGGTAAATCACCTTTGGATCTAAGACCTCTTAAATTAAAGGAAATAACTAATTTTGTCTTTTTGACTAACTCTCTGGGAGCTGAAGTTCCCTTAAACCCTTATATCCATAGGTAAAGGGAAGGAAACATCCTGCAAACAATCACATTCTTCTTTCAATAACCAAAAGTCAAGGCTATCATCACAATAAATGCTGGACGCAGATTCCATTGCATCATTTAGCTCATTTCTCTCTGACCTCACAGCCATTCCAAAGGAAAAAAGGAGATCTGGTTTCTTATAAGTATTACAGAGGTAAACAGCAGAGAGGTCAGGCAAAATTGGCATAATTTTGCTTATCCCAGAAATTACACGAAATCAGCGATTAAATGTCGGCTTCACCATCTGTATAATGAGGGCGAGAGGTGGGCTCAGGGAACTGTTAAGTCCCTCACTGTTCTAACACTGTGAATTAGTGAAGCATTAGAAGCCAAATCCCTTTGTTCCCCTCCTTCTATCACTAGCAGTTGCCAACTCTAGTTCTGAAGCAATCATTAAGGTAAGGAATGAACTGGCATTGGCCACATGGCCAACTCTACAGTGGTATACAATGGCTCAAATGAAAAGTATATACTATCCCATTGTTCCAGTAAGAAATTCAGAATTAGAGTAGGCTGCATTCAAGTTCCAACTCTCTGATACTATAATGAAGCAGGCTCAGAAGCCAAGGATGATGGATGGATAAAGAGTAGCAGAGTGAACTACAATCCAGACTGACCTCTGGCCCCTCACACTGGCCATGGCCCATTATACATGAGTGACTGCTCCAAGGAAGACAAGGGGAGCCAGGAGTTCAGCTCATACAGGACCTAAGGTTATATTCGTCTTCCTCTTCTTTTAATTGTAAATTCATTCAGAAAGTAAAGTGGCATGCAGAAACTAATGCAGTTATATTTGCCCATATACAGAACTAGAACATCCAACAAAACTAAAGGACCAAAGGGAAAATTTCAGGGATATCTTACCATATCTCAAACCCAATGCTTCAGTAAGTAGTAGCTTAGACGTACAAACAAATGCAATGTTCCATTGGGGCACAATTCTACTTTCTTATGTTTGAGCCTTTAGGCCATGCCATTTTCGCAGTCAACAACACCCTACTTCTCCTCTGGAAATCCGCATCTCTAATTAAAACAAACAAACAAAAAACCACCTTCCGAACTCCCCAGGGGAACCTGATCACCCAAACAAATTCAATTGTTTCACCCTCTGCCCTCCCACAGCCCTTTGCTTGAGCCTCCATTACAGCACGCATTTCATTATTTTTGCATTCTCTTTCATTGCCATGACTTTTCTATTGCTATTTTCTAATGAGTAAGCTCATTGAGGTTGGGGCTCTATCTCACTAAGCACCAGGTACCCTCACAGCACCCAGTACAGTACTTCGTATATTGTGGCTCTTGAATGTTTTTAGGGTGCTTACCTGGGGGCCCTCCTAAGATGAAATCTTTGGCATGAGGTTATCCTTCCATTTGCAATTTGAATTGACTTTCAGTACAAGGAAGATTACATTCAATAAACTGAAGGATGTTAAAATAGTTATGAGATTCTAAGTCAATCTCTACTCTCACATGTGATTGACATAATAAAACTTTCCAAAGTGACAACTTTGAGTTTTTTCCTTTCTACTGGGGAGCTCTTTGGGTTGCAAAACAGCAATTCTTTTTTTTTTTTTTACATCTTTATTGGAGTATAATTGCTTTACAATGGTGTGTTAGTTTCTGCTTTATAACAAAGTGAATCAGTTATACATATACATATGTTCCCACTCTCCTCCCTCTTGCATCTCCCTCCCTCCCACCCTCCCTATCCCACCCATCCAGGTGGTCACAAAGCACCGAGCTGATCTCCCTGTGCTATGCAGCTGCTTCCCACTAGCTACCTATTTTACGAAAAACAGCAATTCTTGAAATAATATGGAGCTATACTCTAAGGAGAGTTGGTAGGAACCATACACACAAGGATGCACCTCAGTGGCATATGGAAATCTGATTCTGGAAGCACATCTGTAATCACTATTAAACAGAGCCACATGACTACTGTATGTCCTAGAGAGTCTCACATGATGTCATACATTAATGCAAAGATTAGAGGCCTCAAAGAGCTACAGTCTATCACTCTGCCGAACATTTCTTTTTATTTAGTTGCACTGAACACATATAGAAATGCACAATTCAATCAAGGATCAGGTTTAACCATAAACATTAAGGTTAAAGTTAAAGGGATTATTACTGACTAGACAGGATATTGTATAAATATGGCTTGGGATTGATAACAAGCTCTAACTATAAAATACTCATTTGGAAAGGAAGACAAGGCTATACAATGAGAGGAAGACAAAGATTCTGCTAATATATAAATGATAAAACAGGCCATTATTTAATCAAACCCACACAGGGCACTTTAACATGATGGACACTGAGAGCCTCATTTTATGCTATCCATACTAGAGGCAAAATTAAAGGATGTCATTCTAGCACTTTCAGAAATAAACACCTTTGGATAGAATCTAAGGCAGAGGCCCCTTATAGCAAATATCAAACTATCATGGATAATGTTATAATGAATCTTCAGCACACTTATTAAAATGCATTGAATTAAAACAAAATTGATTTGCTCACTGTCTATCTTCCTTCTCGATGTGGAACTCCAATTAAAATCAATAGGTTTGAAACTTGTAAGCACAGCACTAAATTATTAACACCATGAGTTCTTTTAGAAAATTAACACTGAAAAAGTGGAATTTTACATAGACTTACCTTTTCATTCTTCATGAGAAAGTCGTTGCAGTATAATTTCCTTCCAACATTTCCCTCTTTAATCAAATCTATACTTTGAACGAATTTAATCAAATAGTATTTGCAAGGAGTTACCCAATGGAATCTTAGGACTAAGGAAATTTATCTCTTGGGTCCTGCTGGCTTTAACATTCTTTGATCCCAAGAAAATGATACCGATGGCATGATGTGTCAATAGCAAAAATTTTAATCTTGGCCAGCCCTAAGAATGGAGCAGAGAGATTATAGAATGCTCTGAAAGAATGTTCCCTAATTTCTCAACAATCCATTTCCCACTTTTCATTTCCCCAAAGTGAAAAATATCATCACAATGTGTGTTTATGTGTGTGTATGGGTGCATGGCTAAAAGAATAATGTTTATTATTTTTTATGACCTATCTACTTCTTTAAAAGAATTGGAGCAGTGCATTAATAAATAGGAATGCACTCAGAAACGAAGTAAAGTGGGATGTGTATGTGTAACTGTTGTACCTGAAAACCTAAGCTAAGAAGAACTACTACAAGGGAGCATAAAGTAGTTCTGTGCCCCGCACCATGATACACTCAACATATATGAGAAATTAGTTCACATCAACAAATTTGTTACATTAACAAAACAGGGTCTGGATTTCAACATCCTCACCGATAAGGATTTTATCATCAGTATTCCCTTTCCTTTGCACAGGGAGTACCAGTATATTTGAAAAAAAAGTCCTAAATATTGCCATATTTCCAGTTTCCCACAGAATTTCAGCTTAGAGAACTCTTCTTCTTTTTATTATAAATTAATCTCTGCCTAGAGTTCATCAGCTTTTCCTGAACTAAAGTTTCTCAAACCCATCTCCATCCTACCCTACACCCCACTGTCAATAACATTTGTGAATGTTCTAATCCCTATCCCTAAAGGTACAGATTCATCAGTTTTTAATCCCCATTGATCTGTGCTGACATTGCTGAAATCTATTCATGTCACCAAAGCACAATATTAGAAAAATAAATTTTCAAATAAAGGGGAAAATGCTACTGAAATTATGAGATACCTACTAATATGAGTTGAATTTTTTAATTTTTAAGAAATACCATTATAAACATAAGGCTGTTTACATATTCTCCATAAAACCATGGCTAAGGTAATATATTTTAGTAGTTGGAATAGATGGTCCTGTTCACTTTGCAATCAACTTAACGAAACTGTAATTCTCCAATAAGGATAATCAACATCCAGTACCAAATTTGAATACATGTACAAAATCTGATTTTGTCCTCCAAAAAATATGCTATACAATCTGTTTAGAAACTTTAAAGGACCATAGGATTTTAGAACTGGAAGTGATCTTTATAAAATACTTGGCGGTTTTGATTTTATAATGAGTGATTTCTAGCTGGGGATGGGGTGGGGGGGCAATGACAAACAAGTAACCTCAGGATGCAGACAAATGGCAAAGTTCCTTAATTAGTTTGCGAACTGCCATAGCGAAAATCATCTTGATGAGCAATTCAAAGTAATTAGAATGCTTTGAACAGTATGCTACCCAAAAAGATCTGTGATCTACAACTTGAGCTGACTGGTACCCTATCATTTTACAGCCCTAACCAGAGATAAAGTACCATTCACCAAACAAATCTTTATGGCCCTCCCCAAAAGGACCCACAGAAGATTTTGAAAAACACAACCTTAGACGTCCATTTGTCTTTCCTTGTCTTGCCTAATTTCATTCCCTTCCTTTCTTTCCCTTCTTCCCACCCAGTCTTAAAGCCAGCTCAGCCATCCAGTGATGCCTTTCCTGACCATCTCAGAAGCCTCACTTGACTCATCCATCCTAGGAATTTCTGATCAGGTTAGTAGGGAGCCACTGAAAGCTTTTAGCAGATGAGTGAAAAAATAAAGTCTGTGTTTCAGGTAATTTCATTATTTCTGCACATTGCCTTGGAAAGTTGTCAGCACAACTTTCCAAGTGTATTTAGTGACAGAGGCCAGAATGGCATGATAAAAGAAGGGATGATGTCTGACATTTCCCAAGAAAAAAGCACTGCTAGAACTTCATGATTAACTAAATATGGAGATAAAGGAAATCAGCAGCAAATTACAAATAATGCCTGCTGGTCTTTTTCTCCCTTGATAATTTTGTGATTGACCAATATATGTTTTATGGCTGATGGCACCTCTCCTACTAAATCAAGTAGTTAAGTGGCATTTGGTAGAGCCTAATTACTTCATATGCTATGATCTGATAATTTTAATGCAGTTTTGATTAAGTACTATTCTCCTTACTGCTGACAAGGTACCTGAGATGCTAATTGTAGGGTGAAGACACTTATTCAGTACAAGGAGGAAACAAATGTGATTATATCTGATGCCTAATTCTCTCTATTCACTTTCCTTCTCTAATAGATATAGCTCCTTAATTTAAAATAGTGATAAAAGCAATCAATGTCTTCCCTCATAGTCCTATAAAATTCAGTCACTTTTATTTTTTTGCTATAGAAACTAAGAAAAATATTAAAATATATTTGTATATACATACACATAATTTATCGTTCATTTTCTGTTACCAACAGAACTTTCTATATCACTCAACCGTTAAATTTTTTGTCTAGAAAACAAATAAAAATGTATTTCCCTATTAACTATGATCTGGAGTCTTTCCTTGAATTAAGCATTACAATAATGGGACCAATATACAAGTCAGTTACCTCAAAAAGAGAAACTTTCCTATTATCTTACTGTATACCTAATCCCAGAGGAAATACTATATAATGCTTCCTTTTTTTAGATCAGCAATTCTCAATGAGGTTCCATGCCCTAAGACAGGGGCTTGGCAAACTTTTTCTGTAAAGGGCCACGTAGTCAATGTCTTAAAGGCTTTGTGGGCCAGGTAACAGTCTCTGGTCTCTGTCATATATTCTTTTTTAACAACTCTTTAAAATGTAAAAAAAAAAATTTTTTTAGCTTTCAGGCTACACACAGACTGCAGGCAGGATTTGGCCCTTGACTATAGTTTGCCAACTGCTGCTCTAAGGAATCTACTGTGTGTAATAAATAAACTCCTCTCTAGTGCATCTAGAATGGTTTTAGTTGTGTCCTTCTTGGGAGAATTGAGAAAACATTAACTCATACCATTGTCTCTGTTTTGTGGTGCAGAATGACAATTGCAATTGAGAAAGGCTGCATTAGATTAACAAAGCTCCAAAAACACTACTGGAAGAGGTGATCATTATTATTTTTAAAAAATACAGGCACTCAAAAATATTTACAAGGGAGAGGGGAAAATGCAAAATTTCAAGGAAACTTCCTTTTGTACAAAACATAAGCCAAACATTACAGCCTTACTACCTCTTAGTAGAAAATTAATTACACATAGTAGAAAAGTAATTACACATTAATTGCCTCAGGAGAAAATTAATTACATCCAATTCAAAATTTGCTTGGAATGAATACATGATCTCTTATCTTTTATAAATAATAGCCTAGGTCCAGACTCCTGAGCAGAATCCCCAAAGCTCACAGTTTTACATTTGAGGAGATGTGTGCAGGCATTATTTCACAGTATAAAGGAAGAGAATACACTACATTCTTCATTCTAGTAATTAGGAGAAGACAATTTAGTGTCCTACTAGGAAAAAAGAATTAAATTCTCAAACTTTGGAATCACTCGGCCATATTAAATAAGAATATTCTTTTATAATATATGGATCATCTTTTGAGTTAAAGGGGTTTTTAAAAAATCATCTAAAACTGTGCTTTATCTTTCAATCAGGATCATACTTACACTATGACTGCACGACACACTGCCATTAAAGAATAACACACAAGAGTAATCAAATTAAATTGCTTTGGGTTATACAGATTGACTCTCCCCAAAAACCCAGGCACGTGGATGGACAATGGGAGAAAGCTGTCTCTATCCTGGAAAGTGGGGAGGGGGCTGCAATCCCTGGGCAAAATACAATGTTGTTGTTGGTTTTTTCCAAGTATGAAGACATTTATACCTTTTAAACTATTGGAAAGTTAAAAGCCAACAATAGAATAATATAGTATTTGGTATCCATAAGTCTTCTTAGAAAAAAATAATTGGACTACAAACTTCTCTAGAATTCTTCTCCCAGCCAAGACATAAATCAAGTGGTGCTAAAAAGTGTGATTAAGCAAACTTATTTAAAAGTAAATCTGAGATGCTACACAGCCTTGAAATGCTCCAAAAAACTGTTTTAATCATTCCCTGAGGGAGAATTTTAAGGCCAGAACCTACTGGAAAAGTAACAATCATATTAATTCCAGTCATTTGGAAGAAAGATTTCTTCTCTTTAGCCTCCCCTTCCCCATCCCCAAATAACAGTCCAAATTAGTCAGATATAATCCAGTGATAATCTGGCACTTTTCCTTGTTAATGAAAAGTATTCATTTTGCCTACAGAGGGAAAAAAAGGCCACCCAAAATGACTCCAAGTGTCTAGAAACAATTTATTGGTGCAGTACACACGCCACCAAAATTGCACATCGTAAACAGAAAAGCAGCTGAAATCACCATCCCTATGATGTCAGCTCTTCCCCCTGATCTTTCACAAGCTTTCTCCCAACCACAAAAGACTCTTTACATTTTCTTGCCATAACAAGTCGATTACGTAAATGTAACTTTTATCACAGAAGTCATAAGCAACAAGAAAGAAATGAATTACTATTACCTCCCCAATTTCCTTTTCTGTTAGCTTTTTCTCCTCTCTGCAGAAAGTAGAGAAATTTCCCATTCTAAAAAATATAGAGAGAATTCTCAATCTTTAAAGCAAAAGACTACTTTTTCCCTTCCTAGGAAATACTGTCTTTCTCTTCTTCCAGTGTCCAACACCTTTTCCCTCACCTACATTTTCTGTCTGCTCATGAGCAGCAGAAATCCTGTGGTATTATGAAATTCTACCTTCCCAAAGCACGGTTTACACTGCAGCCTCCAAAACGATGTCTGAACCTCAGCACATAGAAGAGCCATAGCAACAGCGGTGATAGTTTTTTTTCACTTGCTATTACCAGAAATCACAGTCCGAAAAGACGACGATGGAGGTGTCACCTATGCTAAAACCTGATTCACTATTTAACTTGTTAAATCCCACGTTTTCATTTTATGTACCCTTTGGGAAGCCTGTGACAGAGTAAAAAAAGATCTTTCAGTGACAGTCACCATTTTTCATGAAGAGATAAATAGTTAAAAAAAAAGCAGCTCTCCTGTATGAGATTTTGTTTGCCACTAAAACAGAATCCAATGCCCTAACCCCCTCCATTCCCTACCACCTTAGAATCTAGTGTAAAGTACCTATAACAATTTTAGCTTCAAAATAAGAGTTTAGACAATGATCACAAGTTTCTGTTAACCAGAAGTCATTTGTATACTACTCATATGCCTCTGATTTTACTAATAGGTAAACAGATTTATATCTATCAAAAGCAGTTCCTTTGATGCAATGATTCTCTGTAAGACTATTCTATGGGAGAAATTAAGCAGAGAATTGAGAATCTTAATATAATCCTACGTAATGTTCAATCCAATTCTAATTCACTAAAACAGCTTAACACTGGTACTGAATTTCATTAAAAGTTGTTTTCCATGACCTGTTTACTGTATGGAATAGACTGCTGTGAGTCCAATTCCTTTAAGGATAGTAATAGTTTAAATATTAAAGACAGAAAAAGGAACTAGTGATGATAAAACTGCAATGTGTAAAATCCTGATAACACTGTTATGTATTTAGTCATAGGTACATATATGCATATGTATTTACCTTTTATAAATACATATTTAAAGATTTTTATAAATCTTTTTAAAGGTGGTAAAGAACTCTATATATTTACTATATAATAAAAATATTTAGCAAATCCATGGATACCATAATTTTTACTGAGTACATAATTTTTACATCAATTTTACTGAATTCCTTTTATATGCAGACCTTCTTAAATGACATTACCAAATCATCATTTCCTGCTTCATCCTATCTTTTACCCATTTTTATTTTGACAATGCACTTTTCTACTTTTTAAAATAGTTATGTCTAAATTTGGTACAGCTGACTAAAAACTCTACTGGCCAATGTTGAGCCTCATTTTCTTGAATAGATCAACAGTGTTTTCAAACACAAAATATACTTCATGTACAATATACATTTCATGTGCATATACACACAGCCCCCATCAATTTTCCCCAATGAAAACTTAATTTACCATCCAAAATAACGAAAAATGGGTCACAAAAGTAATTAAGTATCCTGGAAAAGAGATAGCTACCCCAAAAGAGGTGAGAGGGAGGCTTCCCTGGTGGCGCAGTGGTTGAGAGTCCACCTGCCGATGCAGGGGACACGGGTTCGTGTCCCAGTCCGGGAAGATCCCACATGCCGCGGAGCGGCTGGGCCCGTGGGCCATGGCCGCTGAGCCTGTTAAAAAAAAAAAAAAAAAAAAAAGAGCTGAGAGGTATAAGGTAAACATATCAGAATTTTACACCCAAACAAATTGTATTGCCTAAAGGGGGAGAAAGTCCCCTAGGTACTCAAGGAACTTATTTTAATGGCAATTAAACATCACCTAAAATGTGTTTAGAGGTACATTTCTACACATGTTTTTGAACAACCTCACTGGTGGCACATCTTCGATTCTGAAGGATAATTTCGGTTTTGTTAGCTGTGTGTTCATTTTAGAAATTGAAAAGTGACTTAGGTCCAAGGCTGGTGAATGAAGTGGGGAATCAAGTTTGCTCACATTGTTTGGTGTTGGCAAACTCATTAAGTAGGCCCATTTGCTTCTCTTATTTTCAGTTCTAATCCTTTGTTTAAACTGAGCTCTGAGCTTTCCTACACGGCACCTGTTGGCAAATGGTAATATATTAATCTGACAGGTATAGAGAATATTTTAGAGAGCAGAAGCTGGAGTCAGAAAGGCCATTTAGGAAGTGGTTTGATATTTCCTTAATGATTCAGAAGGAACTTCCTCTCCCCTCCAAGAATTTCCATATGTAAACACAAGGTGGCTTTGGAATATGATAACTTTGAATGGGTATTTTTGACATAATAGCAGCTCAGAGTTATTACATCCGGGTTTTGTTGGGAGGCGGGAATACAGAGTGAGGGAAAGGGATTCTGTACAACAAAATTGATGAGATGTATCAAAATTGGAAAAAGTCTTTAAAATGTCTATCTTTGGGGTAAATGGTGCCACTTACTGGCATTTAGGAAATTGGCATTTTATTTCACTTTAGTCAAACTGCATTTTCACAAGTATAAGCATAAATAGATTTCATGTTCTTAATAAAAGTGTTTGCATTTGAAGAGCATTTACTGAGCTGTCAAACCTACCTGGATCAAGGAGCACAGAAGTGGTGGGTGACGGCAAGATTTTGGAAGCTACAAAACTTAATACAAAATTGAGTTCAGCTTCTTGGAAGGATGACTGAAAATCATGTTATTTTGATTTCTCACAATTTCATCTACTATGTCTCTCCATGTAGGACCTCCCATCTCCATCTTCACTCCTGAACAAACCTGTTACTAATTGCTTCTGCTTGGTTGTGTGGCCAGTGCTTCAAATTCAAGTTTTAAAAATAAACCCATTTTCTCCCAAACTCGACAATATCTTTGAGTCTTTACTCTCCCATCATGTTCTTGCCCTTCCCATATCCAATTAGTCACCAAGGTCTGTCAAGTCTTCCTTACATGGTGCTCAGAGTGGTCCCCAGACCAACAGAGCAGCTGGGAACTCATTAGAAATGCAAATTCACGGACACTGCAGACCTACTTGAATCAGAAACTCTGGAGGCAACCTAAATGTCCATCGACAGATGAATGGATAAAGAAGATGTGGCACATATATACAATGGAATATTACTCAGCCATAAAAAGAAACAAAACTGAGTTATTTGTAGTAAGATGGATGGACCTAGAGTCTGTCATACAGAGTGAAGTAAGTCAGAAAGAGAAAAACAAATACCGTATGCTAACACATATACATGAAGTCTAAAAGAAAAAAAAAGGTTCTGATGAACCTAGAGGCAGGACAGGAATAAAGATGCAGACGTAGAGAATGGACTTGAGGACATGGGGAGGGGGAAGGGTTAGATGGGACGAAGTGAGAGAGTGGCATGGACATATATACACTACCAAACGTAAAATAGACAGTTAGTGGGAAGCAGCTGCACAGCACAGGGAGATCAGCTCGGTGCTTTGTGACCACCTAGGGGAGTGGGATAGGGAGGGTGGGAGGGAGACGCAAGAGGGAGGAAATATGGGGATATATGTATATGTATAGCTGATTCACTTTGTTATACAGCAGAAACTGACACAACATTGTGAAGCAATTATACTCCAATAAAGATGTTTAAAGAAAAAAAGGAAAAGAAAAAAGAAACTCTGGAGATGAGGCCTGGCAATCTGTGTTTTAAAAAACCCTCCAGGTGGTTCTGATACATGCTCAAGCTTGACCATCACTGCCCTAGATCACACCCTTAACAGCTAAAGCGTGGGCTATTACAACATCCACTTATTATATCTAGCCTTTCCCTCTCCAACCCAGCCTGTTAGTTTGGAAGCCTAATGTAATCTTCCAAAAACAGACAACGAGCCATTGCTTTCATCAGTTCACTTTCTTGATTAAAAAACAACAACAAAAACAACAACAACTTGCTGTAGACTGAGTTAAAAATAACTGTCTCAGTCTGGCATTCAAGGCCTTTCATAATTTGGTCCTAACGTAGTTCATGGCAACAAGCACCTACCTCACACCTCTGTTATGGAAGGAACCTTGTGTGTGTCCCTTTATGCCTTTTCTCCTGCCTGTCTCCCACTCTCCTTTAAGGGTCTGTTCAGGGATGCCCTGCCCAGAAGCAAGGTAGTGCAGTGACAAAAGCACAAGTGCCTAGCATAAAGGCATTCTATAAATGATAATTCCCTTCCTTAGTCTGATGTTCCTTGGAATGCTACTATGTCAGTTTCTATCACATTTGGGATTCATTACTATTGCTCTGCATTGTTAGATGCCTAAATGTGTAGATGTCTAATCTCTTCAGTTTCAGTATAAACTTCTTGAGGTCAGGGACTCCTTTATACTTTTTGTATCTCAAAGATAGGTATCAAGCACTATGTCCTACACAATGTGGGTCTTCCAAACTTTGCTGCTAATAATTTTCTAGCTTAAATCACACCTAGTTGTTTCATGAAGACTAAGCGTGTAAAGACATTAAACCTGGATCACCAGCGTCCAACTTGGGAAAGTCTAATATATTACCATTAACTGACAGGCACATAGGAAGGCTCAGAGCAAAGTTCAAACAAAGGATTTGAAATAAAACTAGAGAAGCAAACAGGACCCTAATTAATGAGCTTGCTAACTGTTCTTCCCATGGGGTCGGTAGCACTTAAAAAGCATACGTTTGAAATATGCTTCTCTCCCTGAGGCTGCTAGACACACTGACTGTAGTCTCCTTAACCACAAGAGGTCAAAGTTCTATTTTCTATCCCTATACTTAGTAGCATGTGTGCATGCTTTGCTGATTGGTTTCTTTTATGCTTCTACTTAAAGTTAAGGCAGGCAGCAGGAAATTGGGACCAGGGAGGCCAGAAACTTTCCCAGCTCTAGGGGGCAACAATAATGATGAACCTAGCTCTGGGAAGAAATTATGACTTTACGGTTTCTACTGGCTCAGCTGCCCCAAATTTTCTTGCATTAATAACAACTTATGTCCCACTTGATTATCTACGTTGCCCATCCCTTCCCCATCACCCACTGCTATGTTATTTATACTATACTGCAGCAAGCAGTTAAATCCTAGCTTAATATAACATACTGTAAAGTGATATGTCCCAAAGCCAATGGCTTAATGGAAAGCCGGGGGAGGGGGATAAAAAGGCACTAACAGAGCAACTCAAAAATGCATTTTCAAAGAAAAATCTGGATGCGTCTAAATGTCCTTGAAGTCTTTACTCCACCTGCCAAAAATTCACTCCTAGGATTGTGTTACTAGGCACTATTGAAATCTGGTAGAGTAATTTACTAGCGTGCTTAGAAATTCCCTAACATATCTAGTATGGTATGGATTTCAAATCCAGTAAAAACTTCATTAAGTTGATACTGGGAAGCTATTTCTATAATTCAAAGCAACTGTTATTCTTCAGCTAGACACTCTATTGTTCTGTAATAAACAAATTGAAAAATTCAATGATAGTTGATTTGAACCCTACTTTTTTCAGTCCTTTACATTTTAAATTGATAGGGTTTTACAGATTTCTTTTCCTCACTTTTTTATAAAACAGGTGAAAGGGGAAGAGGGGAAAAAATACCACTACGAACACACGATCTCTGTTACAAGGATCTTAAAGAAAGGTTGAGAAGTTTTTTTCTGTAAACATTTTTCATGAGAAAAAGATAAAAACACAATGCCTTGGATTTCCTCAGCAGCACATTCTTGAAGGTACTTGATCAAAAAGGAGGAGAGTGGACATTTTAAAAAAGATAATTAGAATATTTTTAACTCTTACACCTAAGCTGTCTATAGTTTTGTTTACTCTAGTCCCCAGGAAGTATGAACCACAATTTTGTTCATATTTTGCTAGAATATCCAAAGCTGTCGTACCAATGGCTAATCCAATATTTTAGGACACGAATCATTCTAATCCATGATCGTATGATAAATGAAGGAAAAGAAAGGCCAGCAGGCTGCTGTCAGAAGTCTGCTGGAACAAGTCCAGAAAAGGCTGAGGGAGAGTATAGCTCTATCCCCAGTAAGGTAAATGCTGGTGAGAGGTAATGGGGAGAGACAAGCAGGAATAGAGGAGAAGGATGGGATCTGCTCTGCACTAGGTTTCCTGGTTTCTCTGAATGTGCATTTCAGAAGATCTGCTTGAAATATATGGGATTTGGGGGAGGGACAACAAAGAGGATGATGGGTAGAGTTGGCCAGCAATATGCTCTTCTGTTTTTAAATATAAATTTGAAGTCATTTTCCTATTGGAGAACTCTTCCTATTTCATAGGATTGTTGAGAGGAATTAGTTAATATCTTATTTAAATGTTTGCTTTCTGTGGTCCCTACCATATAACACCTTGGTCTAAAGTGGCAGATGACCAAATGAGAAATGTACATATGATGGAGTGAAAATTTTAGCTGTGCATATTTTATTGATTTTTGTTCTTTTAAAAATGAGTTACCTCATGGCATTCCTCCAGAGACATTGTTTTATATGTACCTGTGGTAGAAATTCTTTGGGTCTTAACTACAAGAAATGAAAAGGAGTTTGTTGCATCACACCTAATAATAGTGTTAGTTTTTGTTCTCCTAACTCTGCTTTCTAGCAACAAATGAGTAAAACCACGACTCTTTCAAAAGATACAATTCATTCAAAAATTATCACCAAGCAGTTTGAAATTCTACTATTATATTTCTTTTTAAAAGGCATTACTTCCTGTAACATGTGAACATCCGTGGGAGAGGTCACATAGTGAGCCATTAATCAAAAGCACCTTAATATCAGTGAAATGTATCAGATTCTTTCTAATGTGACGGCTGAGACAGAGAAGTAAAGAAGTTTCTTTTATTTGTTTGTTTGTATATTTGGGGGACGGGGGAACAAAGGGAAGGAACAAGAGGTTATTTCTCCCAAAGCCATAAATTTGTCTGAAATCAGCCCTAGTTACTAGGAAAGCAATGAGGGCTCCTTTTTCTCTCAAAGGTCTTGCAAGATGAGAATGAGAGCTTCAGTGTGTGGACAGCTGATTAGTTACAAGTATATTTTGTTAGACCTATTACATGTAATACATTAAAATCATTTTACTAAGTATAAAATCTCTACATTGTACACACATAAATTAGCCTTCATGAGCTAGAAGAATTCAAGCATTACACAATATATTTACAGAAACAGAATGGAAAAAAGTCAGAAAAGTCTAGTCTATATGTACTGCACTCACTAGCCTACACTTTTACATATAATTCATACCTAACGGTATAAATAAAAGTAAGATACATGGTCCCTGCGTTCAAGAAATTTACAACCTAGTTTGGGAGACAAGTATAACATATATAATTAGGGAAAATCTAAGGCAGTATATAAATCAAGGACTGGACTGTCTGCTACTGACAAGGGATATAACAGGTGCTTGGAAATGGGAGTGATTTCTGTAGCCTGGAACACTCAGAGAAAGTTCATGGGGAAAGCAAGATGGAGACCTCGAAAATCAGGTAGGATTTGGCCAGTCAGTGATTGCTGAATTGCAACTGGCATGGTAGAACAAAAGGGATTTCTTGTTGGGGAGTAGAAATAACTAAGTACAGATCTGTAGAGAGGAGCCAGATAACAGAAAGTCTGGAAAGCTGAGCAGGAGACTTTGGGTCTGGTGGTGGTGGTATGTGTGTGGGTGTTTTGCGGGGGTGGGGAGACTGGATTTCAATAGAAAAACATGGGTTGTCAAGCAGGAGTGAGAGGGGATAATGACAGTGTTTTCATGTGATTAGCCTAGCATTGTTCTGTAGGATGAACTGCCCACATACATCATAACACCTTTGATGAAGGAGTTCAAAATACACTCCACAGATGATAGCTAATTCATCCTAATAGCACCTCACTGAGGCAAAGGAAATGCAGCTTTTATTATTCCCCATTTTGTAGATGATTTGCTCAAGGTCACTGAATAAATGAAAGGCAGAATAAAAAAAGACAGTATCACAATGTTCAATGGTTCCTAGGTACCAGCTAAATTATATTCTCTCATTTTCTATAACTCAAGCAAGGGAGGTACATGATGGACATTTGTCCTCATGTGCCATTTTTAGACCCTCATTAGTGTTCAAGGCACATGTCCTACCATGCCCAATTCCTGTTTACTCTCCGTTCAGCCCCCAGCCTGCTTACCCCATACCCTGCAACTACCTCCAACTCTCCCAGCTCACAGTTGTCTTTGATTATTCTGTTTCAGCTGGTCTTCTGCCACTATCATTAGCATATTCAACATCTCTGAATATGCTTCCCACCAACGAGGACAATGGTTTGGCTTTATCTATTAGTGCAAGCATTGCTCTCTACCTCTTTCCACCTCAAATTGCAAAGCTGATCAGTCCTTTCAGAAGGTGAAAGGAAGGTAAGAAGCCTACATACTAGATTCTGACACCAAACTGAATTCTTTCTCCAATTTAGGTTTCATGATGAGAGTTAAATTAAGAAGTCCCCCCACCCCAGTTAACTCCC
>NW_020173734.1:364634-368670 GCF_003031525.2 Neophocaena asiaeorientalis asiaeorientalis | reverse complement strand
CCTTCCTTTTCTTACAAGCCAACCCTCCACCTATGCTTCCTGCCTCACAAGTGCCCTCACTTCCACATGCTCTCTGGCACTATGACCTTTCCCTCCTTGGTGGCTCCCACCCTTCAGTTTCAAGTAAAGAAACTGGCATATAGTAAATGCTCAGTAAATGTCTGATGAATGACCAGAGCTCCAGATCTATATCTTCAAGTATTTGCTGGACATTTTTAAAAACAGCTTTACTGAGGCATGTTGAGATACAAAAAAATTGTACATATTTAATGTATACGATTTGATGGGTTTGGACATATGTATACACCTTTGAAACCATCACCACAATCAAGATGATAGACATACAGCTCTACATTTTTATTTTGTCATCCCACTGTTACCTCGAATTTCACAAGCCTAGAACAGAAATCATTAATGTTCTACTGGATCTGGCTCTTCTCCCTGACTTTCCGATTTCTTTTGGATGTACCATAATTGTCCCAGTTGCCCATATTCAACATCACAAAGGCTTTGATTCTTCCTCCTGTAACTAGCTAATTACAAGTCTGGTAATTATATTTTCTACCTCATAGTACTAGGTATAGGGAAGGCAATCAGTCAATGCAAGGTCCATTACATCTGTACAGATATGAATACCTTGTTGAAGTAGTCTCAGTAGATCAAACTGCCTCAAGTCTCTCAATCCTCCAGCTCATCCATTCAACCAATCTTAAGATTTCTCTTCCTACATACAACTTTGTTCGTTGAGCCTCCCTTACTTAGAAATGTTTAGTGGCTAGTCTGAAGGCCAAAACCCTTCCCTAGCATTCAAGAACCACCATAATCTGGACGCAGTCAAGTTTTCCAATCTTACCCCCTATTATTTCTCTAGTGTAATTCTTCATCATAGGTCAAGTGATTTTATCCCACGCTCAAAGATCGTGTGCGCGCACACACTTGCTCAGGGTATTTCCCTGCTTGGAAATGCCCTCCCCAATATGGATCCTAAAAATCCTTTGGGGGCAAGCCTTCAACTCTTCCAGTCAGCAACTTCTATTATAAAGTATCACAGATTTTGCATTATTTGATATTTCATGTGCTAGATTTGTCTCCCCAACAACATTTTAAGATCTTTAAGGGCAGACATCATGTAGTATACTTCTGTATCCTTCCCAGAACCCAGTAACTAGGTTCACCAATGCAAGGCAATGTTTTCCAACTCTTAGATAAAAGTCTCCAATAAAGTGTTCATTAATCCTTAAACTTCATTTCCATCTCACATCTCAAATAACTACCATTTACAAACTGTACCACCCTGATCATATTTAAAGATACATGAAGACTAATGTTTAAATTCTTTAGCAGGAAGTTTAAAAAATTCTTTCACAAAAGGCATAACACAAAGCATAACATAATAATACTTAGTACTCTAATTCAACATTTAACCTTATTCTCCCACCCACATTTTATGAAAGATTTAACACCCAGTTTAGAACACTTGTCTTCATAAATACTAATGCAGGTTCTAAGGGGAAATATCTTAAACTTAAGTATGATTTACAACTGAGAACTTCAAAGAAAAAACATGTTTTAAATCATTAAAGAGTAAATATTTGAGTGGAAAGAAACAGGTTTATTGGCTTATTTTTTTAAGTTGTGCTTTAAATATTTTTCAAGAGTTTAGCTCCTGGTATGGAAAATTAGTTATATACTAGAGAAGTAAGCACAAATTAAGTACCCCAAAAATTCATACCCTCCACATTTGGTGTAATATGGCAAAAAGTTCATTACCACAATATTAAGAAATATTAACAATATGAGTCTGAATAACTAATTCACAAGGAAGGGTTTGAACTGGACCAAATCCTGGGTTTTCTTTCATCACTCCAAGTTTCTTTTCTATTTTAAACTAGTGGCAACAGAAATTTCTTTGTTTGAAAGTCAGGAATGCTGGAAGTCTTAAGTGATAGAACAGGTAGCTCGACTTCATGTCTCTCCTCAGGGGGGAGAAAAACACTGTGGATAAAGTAAATTTGTTTTTATTTCTGGAAAAATCATTTTTTCCATCAATCTTCATAATTCCCTAAAATAAACTGTTAAAAAGTAATAGGCCGGTCGACCACTTCACCCAGATTTGTGGAAATAATATACATGAATTTCAAGAACACATGGCTAACTCACATTTTCTTACTACTCTATAGGTCTAAAAGTTGCCCCTCTTTCACAAAACACGAGGAGAATTCTACAAGCTCGTGATATATTTCTGCATCTCATCTGCAATATTTTTAAACAAAAGAATAGTCAAAGTAGTCTAGGCTCAAGAGTCGCACTGCATGCCATCAAATTTATTTTTAGGATACTCCACAATTTTAAAAGTGGAAAACTTTTGTGTTGCACCAAGTGCGTAAGAACCACATATACAAAGAAAATGGAAATAAGAAGTTAAGAATTTACCATTTCATTCAGACAGAGAAAATGACAAATAAATATTCCTCTCCTCTTTTCTAATATTGAGATGATTGCCCTCTCCAAATCAGGGTAGACAAAGTAATCACAACTTTGGGCAGACATAAAGTGAAAAGCAGAATTTATCATTCAAAATATGTGATTCACATTCTAAACCACCTTAATTAAGATTTTAAAATTCAAGAGATAGGGAACTCAGATAATGAAACAAAGCAGGGAGCCATAATAAATACTGAACAGCAAGCAGTTCCTACACCATATAAATCAAATAAAGACAAATCAAATAAGGACCAGAAACCATATAAATCAAATAAAGTCAAGACAAATGAAATAAAGACCAGAAACCATTTTCTCCTCAGCACACAGAGTTCCCCAGAATCACAAACTTGATGAACGGGAGGCACTCAATCTGCTGACGCACGCACGCAGGCAGCGCGTGCACACAATGGAGAGAGAAGTACCGAGACCCTCAGAGACAAACTACACATCCGTAACGTTCTACTCTTCACAGAATGGAAAGGAGAGCACGGTGGGAAAAATTTCGCACTTTCTTCCACATCAGACAGAGCAAAACTGTAGTTAGTAATGCAAATTACTAATTCTCTTGATATAATCAAAGGCAGAACTGAATGAATGGGGTGAGGGGCAGTGGCTGGGGGAAAGAGGGAGGGAAGGAGGGGGGTGGCGTGAGAAGAAGGAAGTTTGAGGCATTTTGTAAAGCTTGAATGGATCAACCTATAAAAAGGCCCTAATATTTCTCATTTCCCTTTTTCTTCCTTTCTTTTTTATTAACTACACAGCGACTTCCTGGGACTCAACCCAGACTTGCCCTATATTTAGCTAAAAGGCCTGGTGCTTAGGAGACACAGGCGTCCTAGGTTAGATATATGTCCGACACAAACGGTCCTTTTGGGGGAAAGTATTTTAAAAATCCCTTTTTTTGTGTGACCATGCATCAAATGTAACCAACTGCTTTTTTAAAAAAATGAATTCCATTAATTAATTAGTAAACTGAGGCCCCAATCCATAGCACTTTGATTTCTACTAGAAACATAAGCTGTTTACTACTCTAAACATTTTTTCTGAACGTAGAAAAAGTTTGCTTTCACATTTTTAGAAGGTAATGAGGCTTAAGTGTTTCTAGTCTCTGACCTATTCATAAATAGGTTGTTTAGGCTGTCTAGCAAAGGAAAAAAATAAAATGTGAACGCTTAAAAGTCAGTAAACTTGGATAACATTTAGTAGATAGCTTGAAATGCACCGATTTAAAAACATAACAGCATAAAAAGTGTGTGGCCATAGCTTATTTCTTCTTCAATAAAATGAAAATATAATGGGAGAGAGCTGGGAAGATGTCGAGTAAAAAGTTGGGTCCCAGGCAAGTAGTCCCTTGTTCAGGACAAAAAGCTTCCTTTAACCGCATTGCAACAGACCTCCTGTGGGAAAGGCAGGGGGCGGGGCGAGGGAGTCATCACCTCCGCTACTCTAACTTAGGACCCTGCATTTCTCACGCCACCCTATGGGCTGGACCAGGTTGGGGGAGCGAGATACAACTTGGCCCTGAAGCAGCAGCACCAAAAGGGGAGAAGAA
>NW_020173734.1:339075-364605 GCF_003031525.2 Neophocaena asiaeorientalis asiaeorientalis | reverse complement strand
TCGGCGGCCCTCCCAGGCTTTTCGACCGGGGCCTGGAAGGACACATACGAGTGGGGTTACGGGGCGGGTGGCGCGCGCGGCCCGGGGACGGGAGGTGGGCGGTCCGCGGCGCGGCTCCCCGAGACTCAGTCTACCTTTCTGGCGCCGGCCCGCCGCTGTGGCAGCCGCCTCAGCTGCTGCTCCCCCTACTGAACGCTGGGCACCGTGTGTGGCGGTGGCCGGGACCTGGGCTCGAGTGATGCCGCTCGTCTGCTCCTCGCCGCTTTAGGAAGAGGAGGTGGAGGCGCCCCAGCCACCCGCCTGCTCGCCGGGCCGGGGAGGCGGTTGGGGGCGGTTCCGCCGCTGGCCCTGCCTCCGCCCTGCAGCCGGGCGGTGTCAGGAGAGCTAAGGCTCCGCGCAGGGAAGGGGCTCGGCTGGGGTGGTTGGAGCCCGAGAGGAGGGAGGCTTTCCCGGCCCACGGAGAGGAGAACCCGCGGACAGGGGGGCCTGGAACACGGCTCGGCCTGGAGAGAGAAGGGAAGAGTTCGGGTGACCCTCGGGGTCCGAGGGCGTCCCGGACGCGGCCACGTTGCAGGCAGGCGTGCAAGGGCTCGGGCACACGCGGCCTCTCAGAAGTCTTGAGTTGAAACTTGGCGGGTGTTGGAAGTCCTTCTTGACTCCCCGATCTGGTCGAGGGCGGGGACGCAGAGAGCCGCGGAGTCGGTGGACCCCTGCTCTTTCCCCAGCTTGGGGCCGGGCCACTGGGCGGGTCCGTGACCACTCTCCTCTTTCCGGATTCCCCGCCCCCAGACAGGCTTCAGGTGACTTAGAACTGAGGCTACCCCTACCTATCTCTTGGGCTGTCAGTTGGGGGGTTTGGTGAGGGCGACCAGACTGGGGCTTCTCTTCATCACAAGTTCTGCACATGTAAGAGAGAGAGAAGTTGGAAAACAGATGGTACATCGGCAGAAAAATTAATGAGGAAATAGAGGCATGGGAAATGAGCTTGGGTCATTAGATGGGCGTATTACTGAACTCAGCATACACAGCAGTGGTTTTAGCAACTCCCTGCCTCCACCCCATTTGAAGTTCACTCCAGCAGGGAGACAGGCTCTTTTGAGAATAACCTAACAATAACAACCGCTATAATAATAATAGCAATTATGGTCATCTCATTATGAAGGAACCTTTGAGAACCCACAAGGGGTTGTAATATGTAATACAAGTGCCAGTTTAAAATGTGGATGGAGTTCCCTAACTTGCAGGTTGTTGTAGGTCCGTACCGAACACAGTGTTGGGACTCCGGCAGACAATAAATGTTTCTCTTGTTCCTTTAGAATCTGTCTCAAAAGATAGCAAATTATTGTTATCAATATAGTTATTGTTAATGGGTGCCATTTTCTTTGTGCCAGGGACCACTAAGTGCTATATATATGTTACCTTATTAAATCTTTACAAGGATCCCCTGAGGTCACATTGCTTTTCTTCCATTTTGCAGAAATGCAGAAAAAGGCTCAGTGAGGTTAAATAATTTGAGCCAAATATCACATAATTAAGAAGTGGTAGGGCTGGGAATTCAAACCCAGGTCCTTCTAACTTTTAAGATCTGCTGTCTTAGCAACTGTCAAGTAGTATACAAAATAGTATTGTTAACTATAAGTCACCATGCCATACATTACATCCCCAGAGCTTAGTAATCTTCTAACTGGAAGTTTGAACCCTTTGACCACCTTCACCTACTTCCCTCATCA
The DNA here is from genome assembly GCF_003031525.2 of Neophocaena asiaeorientalis asiaeorientalis. Lineage (NCBI taxonomy): Eukaryota > Metazoa > Chordata > Mammalia > Artiodactyla > Phocoenidae > Neophocaena > Neophocaena asiaeorientalis. Next base: position 362,875 of record NW_020173734.1, on the reverse strand, counting down.
CCCTCCCCTGGCAACCACCAATCTACTCTCTGTTTCTATAAGTTTGGTATTTATTTAGATTCCTCATATAAGTGAGATCATACAGTATTTGTCTTTCTCTGTCTGCCTTATTTCACTTAGCATAATGCCCTCAAGGTCCAACCATGTTGTCACAAATGGCAGGATTTCCTTTTTTATTGCCAAATAACATTCCATTTCATGTATGTACACCACATTTTCTTTATCCATTCAGATGGCAAAGGATATCATCCTCAAGTCCAGGCCCTCACCACTTCTAAACTGACGATAGGCCACAATCCAGTCTCTATTTCCCACCAGCCCAGTTCACACTTAATGCCAGCTTGACCAGAAACCTGCAGTGCCATCTAAACTTTAATGTCCATAGAAATTCCCTGGGATATTTTTAAACTGAAGATTTTGACTTAGCAAGTTTGGAGTGGCCCAAGATTCTGCATTGCTCTCAGTTTCCCAGGTGGTGCATATAGTGCTGATTCTTAGACCACACTTTGAGTAGCAAGGGTCTGAATCAAGCTCCATCATTTAAGGCTCATCTCAAGTCCCACCCCCACTGACTCTTCCTCATTGATCGAAGCCCTCCTTCAAGCTCCTCCTATTGCATGTTGGTGGAAGCAGCACTCACATTGTAGTTCTTTCTTCTTCTTCTTTTTTTTTTTTTTTTGCGGTATGTGGGCCTCTCACTGTTGTGGCCTCTCCCGTTGCAGAGCACAGGCTCCGGACGCGCAGGCCCAGCGGCCATGGCCCACGGGCCCAGCCGCTCCGCAGCATGTGGGATCTTCCCGGACCGGGGCACGAACCCGCGTCCCCCGCATTGGCAGGCGGACTCTCAACCACTGCGCCACCAGGGAAGCCCAGTTCTTTCTTCTTATTTCATGCATTTCATTTGCTTCTCTTATGTAAGAATTATTCAGATAGAATGTCAGCTTTCTGAAGGCAAGATTTTTGTCGGTTTTGTTCATTGCTGTATCCTCAGAGCCTAGAACAGTGTATGGCACGTAGGAAGCCCTCAATAGATATTTGTTGAATGAATGGATGGATGGATTTCCTTTGAACTCTTCACTGAGGTTGGCATAGTGCTAGTTGTTATAGTGTTTTATTGATGGCCTGGTTTAACTCCTAGGCACTGCTCTTGCTGAATCTTTAAATTGTTCACTTTACTATATGTTACATCTTTCTTTTTTTTGTCTCCTAAATTATTTTCCATTACTTTAATTTCACAACTACCTAAGAGCAAGTTGTGTAATTTTAATAAATAAGGTAAGCATATCTAAGAAGTGACTTTTCTTGACATGATTCTGGGCCAGAGTTATGTAAACCTGTGGAAGACTGAATGGTAAATTTTGAGACCTGAACTATTGAGAAATTTCCTTAAAAACACTGCTTTTGAGATCTTAGTGAACTTTCTGATCTTTCTTTATGTTTCCTGCTATTAAATAAACTGTTGTTGTTATTATTGATAGAGATCACTTGAGTTTTTATATGGAGTTCCTTGTAGTTTGCTTATGCTTTTTCACGTGTCTATTTCTTAATTTGAACAAAATGACAAGAAATTCAAATATGCTTTTGTTATTCCCCCCAAAAACGACACTTGAATATTTTTACTCCAAAATGTCAGCCTAGAATCTAATAACATATTACAATGTGTTTCCACAGCTTGAGGGGAGACACCACATCTTATGTTCTGAGTAGCTGCATAGAGTGTGACATAGTGTATCAGATCGGATTTGGTACCTGCTTGATTCATACCTGAGTGGGTATGAATACTTAATAACCACATAAATAAAGCAAAATTATATGCAGATTAAGCAAAGTCAGTGAATCCCAAGTTAGACTGTGCCCTTGAACCCAGTAAGAGTTACTAATTTAAATTTACAATCTGTGGCTTCGGTTTCCTGACATTTGTCATACCCTCAATATTAAATATTTAACTCTTTCCACGTTTATAAATATTTACTGAATGGACTGGGTTCATAGCTAAAGTGTAGGTAGACAGAAATGGCCAAACTTTAATTTAGGCAATAGTGAGGTAATGCATTAGGGCCATGGTTCTCAACCAGGAGCAAATTTGCTTCCTGGAGACATTGTTGGTTGTCATGAATTGGGGGGAAGGGTGCTAGTGGTAGTGGGTAGGGGCCAGAGATGCTGCTAACCATACTCCAATGCACAGGGCTGCCCTCACAACAAAGGATTAGCCTGCCCAACATGTCCATGGTGCCAAGGTTTGAAACACCATGCTCTATACTCTTTGCATTAGGGTTTACTAACCAAGTGACAGACTTTTTTTTTTTAAGTTTTTTTTGATGTGGACCATTTTTTTTTTTAATTAATTAATTTATTTATGGCTGCGTTGGGTCTTCATTGCTGTGCATGGGCTCTCACTGCGGTGGCTTCTGTTTTTGCGGAGCACGGGCTCTAGGCGCGCAGGCTTCAGTAGCTGTGGTTCGAAGGCTCTAGGGCACAGGCTCAGTAGTTGTGGCGCACGGGCTTAGTTGCTCCGTGGCATGTGGGATCTTCCCAGACCAGGGATCGAACCCATGTCTCCTGCATTGGCAGGCGGATTCTTAACCACTGCGCCACCAGGGAAGCCCTGGACCATTTTTTTTTAACATCTTTATTGGAGTATAATTGCTTTACAGTGGTGTGTTAGTTTCTGCTTTATAACAAAGTGAATCAGCTATACATATACATATATCCCCTCCCTCTTGCATCTCCCTCCCACCCTCCCTATCCCACCCGTCTAGGTGGACACAAAGCTCCAAGCTGATCTCCCACATATCCCACGGCCAAAAAACCAAAACATAAAACAGAACCAATGAATGTGGACCATTTTTAAAGTCTTTACTGAATTTGTTACAATATTGCTTCTGTTTTGGTTTTTTGGCCGCGAGGCATGTGGGATCTTAGCTCCCCAACCAGGGATCGAACCTGCACCCCCTTCATTGGAAGGTGAAGTCTTAACCACTGGACCGCCAGGGAAGTCCCATAGCAAGGTAACAGACTTAAGAATCCTTGTTCCCTGAAGATTTTAGTTCAATGTGGTGGCTGGGGCTAAAACAAAGAAACGAACAATCCCACAAGATATTGGGCCACATCAAGGGGGTACCAGAAACAAAGCAGTATTTTTATGCCACCTTTGTATAGACCATAGATTATCTTCCCCCAAAGAGTGAATACTACTTAATGAAAAATACTATTGACCAGAAAATAACCTTAAGCAAAATTTAATGATTTGTGTTAAAAAATGTAATCATGGAGCATGTTCTAATGTACTGGGCATTACCTAGGAGCCTTCAAATATGTTACCTCATCGAGATAAATTTGACCTCTTACTCCACTTTATAAAATTCAAAGGTAGGGTTTCACATTTTAGACTGTCACATTTTGAGACTCATCACTACATTAAAATGTATAAAGTGCATATATGTCTGAAGTGTAAGAGAAGTTGATATAATTATCTGAATTTCTTTCAATTATCTGAATATTTGAAACTAAAGGAAATTATCTGGGTAATTCTAGAACCTCACCATCCAGTGATAGGAATATTTTGATTTAAGGTACTAGACTCTATTGATATTTGGAAATATAACATTCAAAGGTTCTTTTATTTTCGTTTTCTTTTTTTTACAAAAGCATACGTGATACCGTAACTCTCCTCTTTACTTTACTCTCTGTGGATATCAAATTGGAAAGCACGAAATAATAGTTCTTGCAGATGTTGTAACCTCACTATTGTTCCAGCAAAGCATCCCAAAGAAAAACATATTGAATCAATTCTTGGTCAAGGAGCATTAAACCTGTGTAATTGCTTAATTCTCCTAAATAACCTTGCACCTTTGGGGGCTCGCACAGTACTCTGCCATAGTATTATTTATAACAAAAACCTAGCATTTAAGACTCAGCACGGCTGAATTTTCTTGCTAGCTTTACTTCCTGACACTACTGAGGGGAGTAGAGCAACGGAGGAGGTGGGTGGAAGCAGATGCTGCTTAAGCGGTTTCCTGCTTAGAACATTTCTTTACATGTACGCTTACTCACTTTGCAATATTTGCATTTAAGTATGAAAAGAATTGAGCTCATTACTTCTTGCCTTCACCAATTGGTTATAGTACTGAGAGGTAGATGTGGCCCGAACAATTTCATTCACATGTAGAGGTAGGAGTCGAAAGATAGCACGAAAAGAAATAACTTCCTGGTTCTAGTTTTGCTGCCTGCCTTAACTCTCACACAATTGCACTGTTGATCTTTAGATGGCTTAGACCCAAGGTGAAGGCCCTCAGAAGCCTGCCGGCACTCACTCACAGTCTCCTCAATGATGACAGACCACTGCTTGCTGTACCATTCATCCTATAATTGAGGTTTGTGTTGCCATAGGGGTACATGAGGAGACTGGGGACTTTGTTAGGAGAGATTCTTTGGGAGACTAGGCTCCTTGTAATGAAGTCAGGTAACTTCTTTGTATTCTCCAGAGTGCAGTTTTTAGTCACAGGAGAAACATTCATGTGTTACCATGAAATGATGCTAGACAACTAATTTGGGTGATACTTTTCCCCTCAGAATTAACTTTTTTACATGTGTTGAATTGACCACTTGTTCTTTAATTTGTACGTTTCTCAAGAAACAGTTCTAGTCTAAGGTGGCAGTTAAAAACAGGAAAAACAAACTGGCAGTTGAGACCGAATAGGAAGTGACTATGCCATCAGCTCACACTGAGGAAAAGGAAGTTGTTGCCAGGACCTCTAAGAAAGGCAGTTGTGTAAAATTACCCTTCAACTTGCTTGCTGAGGTTCTGTCACCCTGTGGTAAAAGCTCCCATAGTTTTGTTACATCTGTACTCAAGAGAACATGAACAGAACTGGAGAATAGCAGGCAGCCCTTGCAGGACTGTTATCAGGGACTACCAGAAGTTTCTGGGGCAGAAACTCAACATTGTAGACAAGCAGAGCTCCCTCTCTACTCATTTTTTTTTCTGTGCCAAATAGATATTTTAAGATTAGTTAAAATTCAGTATGTTCCACCGTGAGGCCCACTAGAAGGGTCCAACTATAGACTGCAACAGGGGATTTTTGCTGAGAAATCGAAGGCAGAACTTTTTTTATACTTTTACCTGGACCCCAGAGCCAGGCTAGGCCACACCACCTTTCCCTTTTTCCTTTAGTTTCTCTTCCCTTCTTTGCTTTCTCACATATTTCTCGAGCACAGTGCCAGGAATTGTGCTTAAGTGCTGGGAATATAAAGAAATGCAAGGAGTTTTCTTTCTTGCAAAAAACACAATACAAAAACAAGAATCACTCAGTAACCTTTAAAAATTGTATAAAATTTTAAAAAATAAATAAAACATAAGGAGCACTCAAAGTGATGTATAATGATAGTAGCAATACAATTTTTAAAAATGTTACAGCAACTGGCACCAGAGAGCAGTTCATTTTACCTGCGTAGATCCTGGAAGGCTTCACAAAGAAGGTGATATTTGAGCTACGCCTTGAAAAATGGGTAGAGAATCGGGAAAAGGGAGTGGAGAAGAAAGGGGATTCCACATAGAAGGAACAGCATGAGCAAATGCCTAAGCGAGGCGTGTGTATTCCCATCACCTGATGACCTGGTTAAAATACAGATCCTGTGCTCCATTTGGACAGATTCTGATTAGGAAGGTTTCAGATGAAGAAAGGGCATTTGTATTTTATTTTTTAAAAAAAAACACTCCCCAGGTGATTATGATGCGTCCTCTTGGTTATGAACCACTAACTTAGAGGAATGACAAGCTTTCTTTGAGGACGAGCTGGTAGTTTGGTCTAACAGGCAGAGGCCTGTTACATGAGGCATTCCCAGCAATGAAGTTGGAAGGAGGAATGGGGGACAGACTGTGAGGCTTGTCTGCCATGCTAAAGACTTTGGACTTGATCCCATAGGCTCCCAGGAGTACTGAGTGGTTTTAAGGAAGAGGGGAATTTGCTCCAGATTTGTATTTTTTTTAAAAACTCTCTATTTAGTACATAAAAGACAGATTGGATATGGGAGAGACTGGAAGCAGAGGGACCTATTAAGATGCTATTAGGAGGCCATTGTAAAAGTACAAGAGAATTGAACTAAATTAACGGCTGTTGAAGCAGCCTAAGTGTCCATCAACAGATGAATGGATAAAGAAGATGTGGCACATATATACAATGGAATATTACTCAGCTGTAAAAAGAAATGAAATTGAGTTACTTGTAGTGAAGTGGATGGACCTAGAGTCTGTCATGCAGAGTGAAGTAAGTCAGAAAGAGAAAAACAAATACCATATGTTGACACATGTATATGGAGTCTGAAAACAAACAAACAAAAAAAGGTTCTGATGAGCCTGGGGCAGAACAGGAATAAACATGCAGACGTAGCAAATGGACTTGAGGACACGGGGAGGGGGATGGGTAAGCTGGGACGAAGTGAGAGAGTAGCATGGACATATATACACTACCAAACGTAAAATAGATAGCTAGTGGGAAGCAGCTGCATAGCACAGGGAGATCAGCTCAGTGCTTTGTGTCCACCTAGAGGGGTGGGAGGGAGACGCAAGAGGGAGGGGATATGGGGATATATGTGTATGTATAGCTGATTCACTTTGTTATACAGCAGAAACTAACACACCATCGTAAAGCAATTATACTCCAATAAAGATGTTAAAAAAATTGTATGAAAGGAATTCTGGCTAAGGACAAAGTTGTTAATAAAAGAGTCATCTTTTGTAATTTAAACAACTCTGAAATTCAAAAATAAAAATAAGAATTATGGGGAGAAAAAGAGAAGCACATGTGATCAACAACAGTTTTTATCATATTCTGTATTATATTATTATGATGTACAAATCAATAACTTAATCAAACATTGATACAATTAAATTTTTAAAATAAATAAATTAATTAATGGCTGTGAGAATGAAGAGGAAGGGATAGATTCCAGAAATAATTTGGAGGTGAAATAAACAGCATTCAGTTGATTGGATGTGGACAGGACCAGAGGGAGAGGTTTAAAATGCCAGAGACATCTAGCTTAGAGAACTGGGTAAGCGTTGATGCCTGGAACTGAGCCAGGGCATACAGAAGGAGGACCAGGTTTTGGGGAAAGATAAGGAGTTTAGTTTGGATACACTGAGTTTGAGGTGCCTGTATGACATTTAAGTGGAGATGTCTAGAAGGCAGTTGAAAGTAACAAGAGGTCAGATTGCAAATACACATCTGAGAATTGCAAAGAGAAATGCTTTGTAATCTCATGGCGAGGTGTCAATAGAGGGCATAAAAAATAGAAATCAGGTTGGACCCATTCACCTCCTATTTAGAAAATCACTTCTTGAATAATTTTTCTATGTTTTGGTCCGGTTAAATGCTGCCTGTGCCTACTGACATTATATCTATCTCAAAAAATATACTATTTTCTTCAGAGTAATGATTGTTAATCTCATGTCTATAAGATGGTATTACTAAATATTTCTGCTGTGTCCCTGCATGCGTAGATTGCCTTTTGAATGCATGATAATGACAGTAAAGAAAGGAATGGAGCAAAGGACAGAAATGATGTGAAGAGATCTGAATGCTATATTGCCAGGTTTTCTGGGATGGTTTTCTTGCATGCAACTGTAAAATAGATTATTGTGCGCCAGAACGGCTTGTATTATATTTCCCCTCCTACACTCAAAAGAAAATGAGGTGGGAGATGACATGCATGCCTGGTTTCATGAGGCCAAGTCAGTGTCTTCTACAATAGAAAGAAAAACAGGAACAATTTATTGCAATCTAAAGCACAGATTACTGGCAAAGTCATGATGTTTGCCTGCTGTGAAAGTGCACAGCAACCTTAGTTAATACTGCTTCAATTTTTCAGAATCATTCATGCCATTCTGGTTCTTCCATTCTTTCTGTGCTATTGACCTTTTATGAAACTTCACACATCCCTATAGTTTACCATATGTGAAGGTAGGCATTCAAGTGGCTAAATGCCAACTTGAAATTCACATAGATAAATCATGCTTTTCATATAAATTGTGAAAATAGTGGTAGACATTTACAATCTGAGATCATGAAAGCAGATACAAACAGAGTATATTTTAAATGTTTTGTACAATGCATTTTACTATGTGTTTGGGTTTTTCTCAGGTGTTACAAGAAACTGAAATATACCAGCTCTTAAATTTTAAAGTAACTTTTGCATCTGACAATATACAGATTCCTGCTGTGCAAATATAGAGAAATGAGTGCTTACTATGTTGTGAAGGATGGATTTAGTTCATGAAACATATACTATAAAGAGATTATTTTCTTCTTTTTTTGCCAGACTCTCAAAGCATAAAAAGGTTATTGCTGTATGGAAAGGTCACTTGTATGAACAATGACAAAAGAAACTGTGTCCGGGTTGTAAAATGCTGGGTTGTTGAATATGTTTCCTACTAGAAAAAAAAATAAAGTAAGGTAATCAATGTGAGAATTCATAACAATACACTTCAATATCACTCTTCTACTTTGGCTCTGCACATAGTAAATTAGGTATAAAGTAGTTCTTTCATTGTCCTTTTTAAAGCAAGAAGCTCAAGCCAAAGTCATATTAATGTAAATTGAGGAATTAAAGCTATTATTTATATAGTGCTTACTATTATTTATATAGTGTCAGGCATGGTTGCAAATTATATATACACCCACGTAATCCTCAGCATGACTCCATGAGCTAGGTACTACTATCATAATGTCGTTCCCATTTTACAGTTGATGAAACTGAGGCACAGAGAGATTAAGTAACTCATCCAAGGTAGGGCTGGCAGATAAAGTACAGGTTGCCCAGTTAAATTTTAATTTTAATAAGCAACGAATAATTCTACATGAGACATGTACTCATGAGACATGTACTTAAAAAGTATTATTATCTGAAATTCGAATTCAACTGGCTGTCCTGCTTTTTTATTTGCTAAATTTGACAACCCTAGCAGCCAAGGTCATATAGTTATCAAGGAGTGGAGCCAGAATTTGAACCCAGGGAGTGTGACATCAGAATTCATGCTCTTAACCACTATGCTTTTACTGGTTATAAGGAATGCAGGGTAGAGTGCTTTATTATCTATAAGAGGAATATTGAAAAATATCATGACTCATGAATACCTCACGGGCAGGATCATAGATTTATAAGTTTGAATTTATTTCAATTTACTCTAATTGTTACTATTATTTGGGCACAGTATTTATAGTGAGAATTTTTGTTCTAAAACTAATAAAACCTATAACATTTTTGAACTAATTTTTTCTTCAGTGCTCTCAAGGAGAGAGACTAAAGAAAAAGTGTGATTCAGTGTGGTGTGTGGAATTAACTGATCAGTACTGTTATTCAAAACACCTTACTCTTCCTTCAGAAAGCAGCTTCGTGTTGTTTAAAAAAGAGCTTTTTAAAAGAAAAATATGTGATATATTTACTCACACCATTTTCTTCTCTCTTCTTTTGATATTTTTACTCTAGAATAGATAAAGGCGCATCAACTTTTTGTAAGGTAATGCAATTTAATGGAAAAAACCTGGGCTTTGGAGACAGACAGACCTTATTGGCTGTGCAAACCTGATGTCTGAGCCTCATTTTCCTCATCTAGGAAACAGGGATTATTAATGCCTCTTTCAAGTGGTGATGATGAGACTTAAATGAGATAATGAACATACACCGCTCTAATGTGGTATCTGATACAGAATTAACACTTTACAAATAGTGGTAGTTCCTTTCCCCTGTACCTCTGCCTCTTCCCCTGAGCCTCCACTACTGTCAGCAACCCTCATGAATCTTTGAAAATCTTCTGCTTATTTATGAAAGCATTTTGACTTGCCCAGAGGTTACATAGCAATCAGGGGTAGAGTCAGGTGGAATCCAGAGTGCGTAAAATGTTTTTCTTCTTTTTGTGATTTGTTTGAATCCCTAAAATGTTTAGTTTAGAACAGAAGACTGCAGTGTGATTTCTCCTCTTAGAAATCCGTTGTGAGGATTTTGGAGGTGCTCTTTTTCCCCCCTACATTGAGAATGTTCTTAGAGTTTCAGAGTGGGGTTTATATACTTCAGTTTCATGGGAAAAGTCACCATGGACATCTCTGAGGGACACAGAGAGGCACAAAAAGAAATGGCAAGAGCAGGGAAATGATGTCATTAAAGCATTTTCCTGTGTATACATGTGTACACACGCATGTGTGTTGAAGCACGAGGTGGTGATGTGTGATGAGGGAAAATACAAAAGTTACTATAATAAGATCAGATGCAGTTATGGTCAAATACAAAGTCATTATAATATTGAAAAAAAATCAATTCGGGAAGGTGCTATACAGTGTGCTAAGTAAGAACATGGACTGTGGAGCCAGACTACTGAGGTTCAAATCCCAGTCTTGTTTACATACTAGCTCTGTGATCTTCAGCAAGGTGTTTAGTTTTCTGTGCCTCAGTCTCCTCATCTGTCAAATTTGGGTAATAAAAATACCTATCTAATCGAGTTTACTTAAGACCTTAAATATGTGCTATTTTTCCTTTAAACTTTTATTGAAGTATGCCATACATACAGAAAGCTGCACAGATCATGTGCTGAACAGCTCAATGAAATTCCACAAAATTAACACAGTCATGTATCTGTCACCCAGATCAAGAAACAGAACGCTACCCACACCCCAGAAGTCTTCTTGATGCCCTCATCCAGTCGATACCTCCTCCAGCCCAAATGTGTCCATCTCCATGTCTTCAAACCCTGTGGATTCATATTTTCTACCTTTGAACTTTAAATGAGGATCTATGTGATGTGCTTAGAACAGTGCCTGGCACATAGTAAACACAATATAAGCTTTCCAAAGTGATTTAAACCATAACAAGAAAGAAGGTATGTTTTGGGGGTAGAATTCTTAATAGGAATAAGGAAATCAAAAGCAAACTTGTGAGCTAAAGGAAATGGCAAAGTTAAATATAACAAGCTTCTTTAAAAAATATTAGAGTTCTGGAAAACATTTTGTTTCTATAAATTATATCTATTGTGTATTCCATGGTAAGAAAAATACATTCCATTTGAGACATCAGAGAAAACATATGCCCAAACATTTTAACACAATCCAGAATAAGATTTTTATTCAAATTGTTAAAAGATAAATAAATGAAAAACGAGTTTGGCAGAAGCCTTTTCGGGCCTCAGCGTCCTCATTGTAAAATGAAGACAATTGGTCCATCTCTAAGGTTCTTTCCAGCACTGACATTTAATGATTATATTTTAAAATTTTCTTAAAAAGCAAAATCTGGAAATCTCCGAGCCATTGTTTTATAGACAAATAATAAACCTAGAGTCACAGTTAAACATCACCTTTCAGAAGAAAGGCAGCAGGGTTTCTATGAGAGAAAATCATGTCTGATTAATCTATTAGCACTCAAGAGAGTAAATAACGTATGGACAAGGAGAAACCAGGGGATAGGATCTACACAGACTTTTTAAAAATCTTTTGACAGGCTTCCATACTGTTGACATTTTTGTTGTTGTTAAATGAGTCCCTATGGGACTTGGGGAAACATTTTGCCATGGAAGGTGAGCTAACTTACAGAATGAAATGGAGAATAGGAAAAAGTGGGTGCTTCTCTGGATGGAGAAGCGTCAGCATTAAGATTCCCATGGTCCCAGGCTTATTTAAATGTTATAAGTCATGTAAAATAAGGTGTACACAGTGGTATTTCTGTGTTTGTAGCTGGCACTAAGCTCTTCTCAGTAGTGAAGTGGTAAGCCAACATAGGATAAATTGCAGGAAAATCTCTCAAAATTGGGGGAGTAAGAAAAAGAAACAATAGATTACTTCAGCAAGGTAAAGCATTTATAGAAAAAAATTCCTAACTATACAATTCGAATAATAAGATCTGTTGTTACTTGTGGCTCTGGAAAGAGACCCAGGAGTTGTAGATATTTCTAGAACAATTTCAGCTGACTGTGCCATTTTGGCTGGAAAGGTCAACAAAATGCTGTGTGTCAATAGAAAACAGACTAGAAACAGAATAACACATTATCCTATTTTTGAAAAAAAAATTTAAACCTTCTACAGCCACATCTGGAGCAGAATATTTAATTCTGGGGGTTTTAATTTAAGAAAGGCAAAATGTACCTCAAGGTGGTATAGAGATGGGCAGCAAGAATGAAGGAGTGAGAAGGAGCTGTACTGAGACAGACTCAGTGTTAGGATTCTTTAACCCAAAAGGATGAAGATAGAGGCAACGGCCAAAGTTCACTAATAGTGCTTATTTAGTACTCACTATGTACCTGGCACAGGTCTTAGCACTTGACGTTTACTGAATCATTCAATACCTATTAACCCTATAACGTAGGTCCCACTATTATCCTCATTATAAAAGCATCATGAAGGATATGTACAGAGTAAATAGTGATCAAAGCTATTCACTGGCTAAAGCTCAGCACAGACCTTAAACCTCAAAAGAGTCAAATCCAAGACAAGCAAAAGGAAGTGAGACTTTACACAGTGGGCAGTAAAACCTAGGGAACTCACCACCTAAAGCAACAGTACAAGTTGAGCTGAAAAGAGATTCCAAGAAGGATTTAGACTATATTTATAGAAGATAAAACCAAAATAGCTTATGAAGAGAATCTTGTGAAATGTCCTTAAGCTTTGAGGTTGTCATAAATGAGGACAGCCACACCCTCTCTCCTACTGCCAACATGTGTCTGAATCCCCCTGTACAAATTCTGGGCTGGATGGGCCAGAAATTTGGCCAAGTGTGGCTTTTCCTTTTAATTATGATGTAAGTAGGGGAATGGTACATGAATTCCCTGCGGGTATTTCAAGATGGTTGTAATTTATACTATACTTGAATGTTTTCATTGATAACTTAAACTACACATAATCCTATTTTAAGCAAAGCTTTGCCCTGTAGAAATGGATCTTTTTCAAAAAATTATGTGCAGAAGAATGAATTGCCACACAGGAGCAGGTAGAGGGTTTTTGCTTTAATATCCACCCTCTAGTCAGTGTTTATTTTGGGTTATTTCATGCCCATATATCTTAAAGATATTACATTTCAGAGAAAATACATTGCATACAAGGAAAAACAAAAAAATAGCTGAAAAGTATATCCCTGTGTAAAAACCCTCCCATGAAAACTTACATAGTACCTTCTCTGTCACATCAGTCCTCATGAAACTCAAGCACAGACCCATCCAGTGTTGCTGAGGGCTTCTTCGGTCTTGTTGGTATAACACTGCTAGACTCCACAGAATACACCAACGTTCTCCCTTGGCTTGCTGACCTCTACCTTTTTGAAACACTGTGTGTGCGCCAGGCATACCATGAAAAAGAAACAGAGAAGAAAGTCTAGGAGTGAATGTATAGTTCACAGAGAACTAACCTTATCTGTGGGAAGGAAGTATGAAAAGAAAAATGAAAAAATATTGGAAAGCTGAGAAACAGAGGAAGGTGAAAGGGACAAATGAAAAGATAGCATTGTTCTGAAGTATATTATACAATTAAAAATTGTTTGGGGAGTTCCCTGGTGGCCTAGTAGTTAGGATTCCAGGCTTTCACTGTTGTCGCCCAGGTTCAACCCCTGGTCGGGAAACTGAGATCCTGCAAGCCACGCAATGCGGCCAACAACAAAAATAATAAAAATTTAAAATTTCTTTAAAAAATTGTTTAAAAGAGAGATAGGACTAAATGTGGATCTAAATGGTAACATGGATAATTGGGCCATAAGCAAAATGGCGAAGCTGACCAACCCCTTGAGCTATTCTACTTCTCATAGCAGAGGCTCTGTGCTCTCCTCACTCCCCTCACCCTGACCCTGTGTGCTCTGGCTGCCCAAAGCTCATTTCGACAGCTAGCGGCTAAGCCAGTACTTCCCCAGGCAGTGCCCCGGTGCTAGGCCACTCTCACCTCTCTTGGTCAAAATGAATCTGTGTTCTGCCCATTTTGTTACCCTAGCTTGAGAACATTTTCAGCTTCATAGAGAATACTTATTAAATGCAGCTCTCTCTTTACTTCTAGTTGCAAGCAGAGATATTTTGGGAGCAGAGGCCTCCTGACACCCTCAAATATCTGGTGGAAAGCCAACAGTTTTTGTCTAAATCAGGTAACCACAGTGACCTTACGTTTCCTCATCTGTAGAATGGAGCTAATAATACCCTTCCTTTCTATTACAATTGACAACACTCTGACACACATTTACCTGTTTGGTCCTCAAAGCCACCCTGTGAGGTAAGGATTATTTCTCCATCTTACAGACAAGGGAACTGAAGCTCAGTGAGGCTAAGTAACCTGTCCTGGGATAATATGTGAAAGGGCTAGTGCGGGAGGAGAGAAGTCAGCTAGCCAAGACAGTGAGTTGATATGCGATGATAAAGCCGGTGATGCCTGGTGCAGGAGCCACGTAGCTGTGCGGAGGCAGTATGGAATCAACGGTGTATGTGTGGACTTTGGAGTCACAGACACCTAGGTATGAATCCTGGCCCTGCCTCATTTTACCTGGCATCCCTTGGGCAGGTCACCTTCTCTGAGGCTACATTTCCTCATTTGGAAGATGTAGATAATAATGCTTCCCTTATGGACCTGTTGTGAGGATAAGGTGAAACGCTGAGTGTAATGTACCTAGTACACTGCAAGGCACAGGAGAAACCTGCAAAACATCTGCAAGCTTCTGGAATCATTAGTGGTAGTAATACTTGGTGAGTGTGCTAACCCAGAACATGAAGTCCACTGGCCCAAAGGTAGAGTTAGCCACTAGTAAGCAGGCTATCAGCAAACAGAACCAAACATGGTTGGCACAAGGAAAGAAAAAGGAGACTGGTCAAGGCTACCTAGGACTAGGTTGCAGTTTCCTTAGAACAGTGGTTCCCAAACTTGAACCTGTACTAGAATTACAGGGCTCATTAAATGACAGATGGCTGGGCCTTACTCCCAGAGTGTCTGATTCAGAAGTTGAGGATGGGGCCTGAGAATCTGTATTTATAATGAGTTCCCTGATCTTGGCAGCCCACTTTGAGAATCATTGTCAGAGAATAAAGAATCCTGTCCAGTTCTAGGCATCAGAGTCTCCTTGCTTTTGTCTCCTCTTTCTATCTTAATAAAAATTGACCTGAAAAGTGCCAACCTGGTTCTGGTAGAACAAAGGGAATTGCCCGTAACTGGTCCAGGGGAGCTTAGGCAATTAGAGGACTGCTGGAAACCAGGGATGGTAGTGGCAATGACTGCCCCAGTTAGAGGATGGGGAGAAGTCTTACAGCAGAATAAAGGTCAAAACTCAGATGAGAAAGAATCAGAGACAGCTGTGATTACTGAGCCCTTCCCAGCTTGGATTCCCTTCACAAGCTTTTTCTTGCCTAAGCTTTTTATCCCTTTTGTAACTACAACTGTATTGGGGGTAATGGGAGAAAGATTCACTGTATTTTCTTTATGCACTTTTCCTACTCCCTTGTTTTATTCTTTGTCAACCACAAGGCTAATGTGAACTTGGAGAGCCTAGAGCAGCATGCACAGATTATGGCAGCCAGAGCAAAAAGTTTAACAAAATTAGACATGTCTCTTGAAGTAAAGTACGTGCTATGCGCTCTGTATCATGTTACGGCAAATTTGAAAACCAAGGGCTGTGTTCCAAGTCACCGCCTGGCAGCTGTCAGTAACAAAGCCTCTGCTACCTGTTAAAGACAGTTAATGAAGCAGTCTGTATTTATAAATTAGAGGATTTGTCTTTGAAAATAGTAACCTAATAGAATGAGAAAGATAGATAGCCTTGGATTTAGACTTCTGGATTAGAAATGTGTCCCATGTATTTCCAGAAGGTGAAAGAACTTGTGCTCTTACATATTGAGAATATTTATATTTCTACTGCAAATCTTAGGAAAATGAAACACGAATAGGAACCTCTGCTATAATTCTAAGAATGTTAAGTTTCTTCAGCTCTTGACACAGAGATACTTTGGACTAGGGATTCCATATACGGTGTCTGGGCCTGTTCAGTGCCTTCAGCTATCAGGTATTTGCCTGTACCAACCTACCCATATTACATGAAAACAGGCCTTGCTCATTCTTTCAGAATTCATGGCTTCTGTCCTGAACCATTCACCCCAGCTTATCTCACACTCATTCCTACCTCTTCCTCAGTCTGCTCTAATGTCTGATCTCGTGACTCATTTTTCCTCTTACCGCCTTACCTCACCCTAGGACCTGGCACTTGGTGTACTTCTCCAACTTGAACCTTTTTGCAGTCCTCTTTGGCCAGCAATCAGATTCCCCACTTGACTAGACTTCTGTTGGCATCAATGTATGAGTGCCGCATGGGGACCAACCCATTCCCTGGGACTTTTATCCAGGTCCCCATGAAAGGTAACCCTGCCCCATACACCACATCCTGGGAACAGAACTCAGATTTGAGAGATTTGTGACTCCTTGATACTGCTCTCAGAAGGAACAGAAAACAAATGGAAAGAATTTGATTGCCCAATCACTAGGTACAGAAGAGTCAACTGAATTTCTCTATTATGTACATAAGGAAGAAA
The DNA here is from genome assembly GCF_003031525.2 of Neophocaena asiaeorientalis asiaeorientalis. Lineage (NCBI taxonomy): Eukaryota > Metazoa > Chordata > Mammalia > Artiodactyla > Phocoenidae > Neophocaena > Neophocaena asiaeorientalis. Next base: position 346,353 of record NW_020173734.1, on the reverse strand, counting down.
AATGATGGTTTATAGTATGTACTGTTTAGTAGTTCTGAATTCTTAGTTGTGAAGAATTACTATTTTTTCCCTTTCTTCATACTCACCTCCCCCCAACAGCCCACCCATTGATTGATCGCCAAAACTTTTCTTTTTTCTTTGTACCCCTGTTGAAAATCATTTAACCATATATGCAAGGGTTTGTTTCTAGACTCTCTATTCTATCCCATTGGTCTGTATGTCTGTCCTTATGCCAGTATCACATTGTTTTGATTACTGTAGCTTTGTAGTAAGTTTTGAAATCAGGAAGAATGAGTCCTCCAACTTAGTTCTCTTTCAAGATTGTTTTTGCTGTTTGGGATTCCTTGAGATTCCATATGAATTTGAGGATAGATTTTTCTATTTGTGCAAAGAACACCATTGAGATTTTGATAGGGATTGCACTGAATCTGTAGATCATTTTGGGTAGTATTGGCATCCTAACAATATTAAGTCTCCCAATTCATGAGCATGGTCAAATAGCTCAATTTCGTTTCTTTTTATGGCTGAGTAATATTCCACTGTATATATGTGCCACATCTTCTCTATCCATTGCATTACGTGAGCCTCTTACTGTTGCGGCCTCTCCGGTTGCGGAGCACAGGCTCCGGACGCGCAGGCCCAGCGGCCATGGCTCGTGGGCCCAGCCGCTCCGCAGCATGTGGCATCCTCCCGGACTGGGGCACGAACCTGCCCCCTGCATCGACAGGCGGACTCTCAACCACTGCACCACCAGGGAAGCCCGCCAAAACTTATTACTTCTGTTCTCCATAATGTCTCTTGAATCCATCATCTCCTGCCTGAGCTATTTGCGATAGTATCCTAATAACTGGTCTCCCTGTGGCCAGTGTCTCTTTCTCCCCTGGTCCTACTCTCCCAAGCCCCTCATCCCCTGCCAATCCATTCTCCACACTTCCGCCAAACTAATCTTTCTAAAACATAGATCTGATCCTGTTACTCCTCTTCTTAACATTTTCATTCCCATATGTGTATCTGGTTGTTATTGTATACATATGATTCTGGGTTTCTAGAAGATAGACTCTTCCAATTAGGACAATAATATTGATCTACCATGTATTGAGCTTTAGAGTGTTTTCACAACTACTACATAATTTTTGAAAATTAATCCTATGACTTTAGTATTATTTAGTATTGTTTTATCTCTATATTTGAGGAGAGAGTATAACTTTTATATTTAGTGAATGGTCCACAGTATGCAGTGGATATATTAAAAATTAAATATGTACTGGATCTATTTGGCTAAGTGAGTAGATTAGGTACTCTTAAAGAAAAGTCAAACTTTCAGTTCCAGAGAATGAATTTGCTAAATCTTATTCGGATGCTGGCAAATCTCAGTTGTTTAGAGCATGTAATTACTGAGGTCAAAGTTGGTGGTTCAATTCCCATTTGTTTAAGTTAGTCTCATTCAGTTTCATGGACATAGTCTGTAACCCTAACCTCAGCCAGCTATTTCACAATTGCAGGTCCCAATGGAACATGGGTAACAGAATATGGATAACTCTACAGCATGACTCCATCCCTGTTACTTGAAAACTCAAATATAATGGTAACTCCTCAGGGTTATATAGATTTTTATATATGCAGTTATACAAAAAAAATTTTAGTAATAACCATCTAGACGAAGAGACAGTATGATTTTCCCAAATAGTACTTTGAGAACCCTTAAAGAATGCTCCATAAATATCTCATTCCAACAGTAGTTTCCTAATTATACACTTCCTGTCTAAATGCTAGTTTCATCTCTACTGATGACTCAGGTAACAATTATTAATGTAGCTTCACATAAATCCTGTAACAATTCCACTTATTAATCTCTGCATTCTCTCTTAAATGAATACCAAAATACTGTACATATCATATTAGCTTCCTCATTCACAGAGGTGTGAAGCTGGGATGAGCATCAGGCTCAACCTATGTACCCATGACATACAAACTACCTATATGGTAGCACTGAGAAGACCCTGACCTGAAATTTTCAGGTGTCCTCTTATTTACTCTGGGTTAAGGTAAGAATCTATTGTTAACATGCAAATATCTCTGAGAGAAGTGATAAATTGTTCTCAGTCATTAGCACCCAGGTATGAATTAATTTATCAGATCCCTTCCACTAACACTTAATTAGAAGAGGCGTCTTAAGGAAGACACCTGACTGGTATATTTTGATGGGAAGATAGTAGAGGCAAAGGTTCATATTCCCAAAGGACAGATTTACATCACGAGGACGTATAAAGGCACAGGATGGGACACATAGGGGTGAAGTAGGAATGGTCCTAGAAGAGAGAAGTGGAACAGTGCTGTAAGACAAGCTTCTCTTACATCCCCATTTGGCTTTAGGCCAGCAGTAATAAGAATACATGAAATGGTATTATATTAACAGCATCCAATAATGGTTAAGAAACCAAGTTCTGGTATCAGACAGACTTGGGTTCAAATTATAGTTCTGCCACTTTCTAGAACTATAGAAAGTTCTAGAACTATAGTTGTGGTCTTAGGCAAGTTTCCTAATCATTCTGAGCCTCGATTTGCTGATCTTTGAAGGTAATAATAGTACCTACCATACAGGGTTGTCTTGAGAATTAAATGGGATAGTTCGTGCAAAGCACTTAGTGGAATTTCTGAGACATACTAAGTGATCAAGAAATGTAAGCTATTACTATATAAATAAAAATTTAAGGTTTCTTATTCCCACTATATATAATATATTCTCAGTTGGAAGGCTACTTTTAGTGGAGACGGATTTATGCCACCTCAAAATAAAAACTCTAGAAAATGTCTTTGATGCTAGAAAGAAATAAACCTGATTAAAATAACATAAGAAATAAGCCCAAGAAATACATGAAGCCAGAAGGGTCCCTATGTTCCAACAGAGACCTGAAAGCTATACTTTAAAAAGATGAGGTCTAATCAAATGTGTAGAGTTGACAACTGAATTAGTACCATGAGAACTCAGAACAGTGTAGGTCAGCAGATGTAACAAAGCTGGAAGCAGAAGCCAACGTTACTTATTCACCGAGAAACTGTGTAAGATGTCTGGTCAACCTGTAAAAACAAGATGTAGTTTCCCTCACAAACACAATTTAGAGGAAGAGAATGAAGGTGCAGCTCCTTTCCAAGATAGGAGTTTGAGGGCAAGACATCACTGATGACCAACTGAAAGGTCATGTTTATTATTATTTATGTAGACTGTTAATTGACAGTTCAGAGAAAATAACATTTGTGTTTGTGTCCTCCTTGGGCCTGAGGACATTTTTCTTGTTCCAAATCCGCTGATTAGCTGGTATAAACAAATCTCAAATCACCAAGTTACAACTGTTGCTTTTTTAGGACATAAACAAAGAGTCCTTACCTATGTGACTAAAAGCAGACCAAAGCACTAGGTTTGATGGAATGTTAAAAGTATGGCTGTTAACTGTCACCTGCATAATAACCCCTGACAGCCATTTCCTGCTTGGCAGCATAAGGAAGCGGGGGTGCTGGAGAGTGTGGGTGATTGACTTGTCATTATGACTTGAATAATCCCTTCTGCCTACCTGTCCTGAACAAGCAACACTTTCTTTCATTATGAGAGACACAGTGTCAGTAACTTGTTCTAAGGGAAAAGGTCATGATTTAGTTTTGTTGGATTCAAGAAATGTGAGTTTTCAAGTCAACGGAAGAACAATTAACATTTGTATATGGTACCTTCCAGCGTATAAAGCATATTTTCAAACATGACTTTAATTAACTCCTACAATAGATATGTGAGGTAAGTCATAGCTATTTTTGCTTCTACTGTGGTACACTGAGTTTCCAGGGTGAAAAGACTTGTCCCAAACCTCACAGCTGTTAAGTGATGAACATTCCAGCACTGACTCCAAATTCTAGGCTCTTGACATCCCACCTAATCTTGATTAACATTATCTCTATCTACCAGGGTTCCTGGTCTATAATCCTTGTGTCTGACTTCTCCTTCAAACCCTTTCTTCTACTAGTCATGAGCTGCTATTCATTTCACCTCCATAGTGCTTCTCAAATCTATCCACTATTGAAACTCCTATCCCCATTTCCATGGCCCTAGCCCAAGCCACCATTGTTTTTAATCTGGATTATTGCAGTAGTCTCCTAACTGGTCTGCTTGTGATCTTCTGCTCTGTCTGTTTACAGCCACATGTATGTTGCTGCTAAAGTGGGCTATTTAAAAGTGTAAATCTGAACATGACACTCACTTGCTTAAAACCCATCAATGGCTCCTCAACACCTTCAGAATGAAATTCTAATTCCTTAGCCTGGCCCTGCCTCATCCCTTTCTTCCTCTTCTTTTCATACACTCTATGCTCTGGCTAGACCTAGCTCTCTTCTCCTCCTTGAACCTCTCATGACCTTTCTCTTTTCTGTGTTTTTCATTCTATTGGAAAAATCTCTTCCTCCTGTTGTCTACCTTATTACGTGGGAGCAGCCCATAACAAATGTCTCCAGTGAGGTATTCTAACCCTGACGTAGTCCTTCTATTCAACTTCATATAAACTCCTGTTATGGCATTTAACAACTTTAGTTGTAACTATTGATTTACATGTTCATCCGATGCACTAGACTCTGAGACAGGGGCCAAAGACTTGTCCTGTGAAACATATACCCAGGCTTTTTGCCTTCCACAGTGTTTGGAACATAGTACAGAGTAAGAAAAAATATTTTTTACGTGAAACTCATAAGCAATGATTAATTATCTACCATATGCCCAACTCTGTGATACGTGGGAAAGTCCTAGGTCCAAGCCTTACTGAAAAGAGTAGAATTACTCAGTTCATTTTGCGGAGGAGCAACATAAGACGTTTTATAATTGAGATATTGTGTGGCACTGACTAAAAGTCTACAGCAGTTTAGAAGAAGATTTGAAACTAGGGAGGCACCTCTTTCCTTTAGAAATGATGATTACTTATGAAGGGCCAACAGCAATTGAATATTTGCCATCTGGCAACTGTCACAGTACTCATTGTGAGTCAGATTTAATAAACCCAAGTCCTTTTAAAGGTGAAGGTGTTTTGTGTTATTTAAGGAGAAATACCATCCCCCAGGAGACTGACTCAAGGAAAGTACTCAGAAACTGAAACTAAATTCCTCCAAGTGTTAGGAGGCAGAATTCTACCTGTCTGGGATGTGACACAGTTGGAATACCTTCTTTAAGGCAGTTCAGATCCATTATTTTCATTGAGGAGAAAGCACACTTGCTTTTCATTTAATCAGAGTTTGAATAAATCAGGGTGGACATTTGGTGCTACCCATTGGGCGCCCTTTCCTAGGTTAGCACTGCTGAGTCTCCACTTACTCTCAAACAGAATGTGATGCCAGTGGTTGTGGCTTGCACCCTCTGTAATACTGTGACACAACCTGTAGAATATTTCCCTCCACTATCAGTTAAGTTAGCTAACTGGGAAGCTACATGCCTTCCCTCAAAAGTGATTTTGAACAGCCCTCAACCTCCACTACATAGAGTTGAAAATAGTTGTTTTCATTGAAAAGTGTGGGGCCTTAAGTGTTTTCCCAGTAAAGCTGAAGTAAATCAGAATTTTCTTTAAAACATGTGTGCATTGTGGAGCTCTAAATGCGAGATGTTATTCAAGAAAAACAAATCAACAAACCTTTACTGAGTATTTGCTATGTGTAAAACCCTGTGCTTATTGCTGTGTGGGACATGTGGAAGCATAAATCAGGGTCCTTGCCCTTAAGCTGTTTAGTTAGGTGTAGGTGGTAGAGGAATCCCTCAGCTAGATCACGGATGGGAGGAAGAGGTGAAGTTGACCCTTAGTTGGTATGTTATGAACTTAGTAATCGAGGCATTTAAAGAAAACAGAGCAGACAAGCTATGATAGGAGAATGTAGGTCGGGGGACAGAGATTGGCTGAAGAATTAAGAAAGGAAAAAGGAAGATTCAGAGCAGAGGATCCTAGATGCATGGTGGTGGGTAATGCCAGGCAGAGACTCCTAAGGCAGAAAAACACATAGGAAGGTTCATGGAGAGAGCAAGACCTGTGTCGTGGGCTGGCGTAGGAGGTAAAAAGAAGCAAAATTCGTAGAGCAGAGTAGTCAGAATGTGCCAGTTGTGTTGGTGATGAAGGTATAGACTGCATACATAGAATTGGGTTCTACCAAAAGCAAATAGGTTCCATAAAGGGTTCAAACAAAACAGAACGTTAGGCCTCCAGAAACCAGAATGAGAACCAAAGATAATAGCTCCATGCTGGACTGGTGGGTGGACTTAAAGTGAACCAACCTGAATCCCATCACTCTAAGGAAAGGCCTATGGATTAGAAAGGAATGCCAGGAGATGGATCCTGAATTAGAATCCACGCATGACTTATATCTGTGCAAAGTGAGCCAAGTGAACTGTACCTGGGAGAAACTTTACTGGTACATAGTATAGAGCTTGGAATGTCTTTACATTGGAGGGAGGCTGAGTTATAAATTACTTGTGCTGGTCCTCAGTGGACAAGGTGGGGAGACGAATGCTACTGGAAAACCTGGACAGTCTGGTGAAAATGGGGAACTTATAACTCCAAGTAAAGAAATCTCCAGCCCCATTACACATGGCATCTTAAGAGCCTGAGATATGTCAAAGTGGGGGAAGCATGCCTGAGGGTCTGAAATCCCCACGATTTGATTCTATCTTCCATGGCCTTGAGGAGACAGATCTTTTAATTGAACTAAAACATTATTACCTTGGAGGGTAACGCTCTATCTGATTCATTAGTTTTGTCTCCAAAACTTCTTTCAACAAACATTGAGGGCCTGATACAATGCTAGGGGTACACATGTGTATAAAACCTAATCATCCCTTTCAAGAAGCTCACAGTTTAGCTGCGCTTAGGGCCTTATGTGAGGATGGTACAGGAAAATTCGTCTTAGGAGGAGGTTAGGTGGGATGAGGTTACATGGAGGAGAGGGAGGGGGATAGGAAGAGGGGGAGGGGAGGGGAGAGGGAGAGGGAGAGAGAGAATGTGCAGACGACTAGGAAAAGTTCAGGGCTTGGAGCTCTGTGAAGGCTGAAAACCTAAGCATCTGGGGACAAAGGAAGAGGATCATAGCAAAAGATAGGCTGGGATGGGAGGATGGTAAATTCTGTGGATTGGAAGACAGATAACAAAGCCTATAAGGAAGGGAGAGGACCAAGCCAAAACTGGAACTAGAAGAAACTAAGTTTTCTGAGTCTAAATTTCTGATGGATAGAATGTCTGTTGTTTCAGTATAATGCCTCTAGTGTGTGTG
>NW_020173734.1:278012-338923 GCF_003031525.2 Neophocaena asiaeorientalis asiaeorientalis | reverse complement strand
TGTGTGTGTGTGTGTGTGTGTGTGTGTGTGTGTGTGTGTGTGTGTGTGTGTGTGTGTGTGTAAGGGAGAGAGAGAGAGAGACAGGGATAAAGAGAGAGACAGAGAACTTGAGATTCTGTCAAACTTTTTAACCATTGGTACAGGGTGGAGATTGTAACCACTAAAACAACTAGAGCAACTAGACCAGTGAGCCTAAATTGAACTTTAAAAAAGAGGAAGTGAGGAAAGTTTGTTTGTGAGCTTTGTGGCAGGAAATCCTGTGACTAACCTTATTTCACACATCTCACATTATTCAAAGGGATCTGAACTTTCTTAACACCATAACTTAAAATGGAAGGGGCTGTCTCAGAGGTACTGATGTCTGAGAAGAGCTGACCCCCTTGCTAAATAAACTAATCCAATATAGGTTGCCCTTTACTTGTGAAGAGATGCTTCAGGGAACATGCCCCCCCTAGTATTTCCAATCAATAGAGTAATGCAGCATTAACAAATGGAATTCAATTCTATTGGGGGAAAATGCCAATATATTGGAAACAAAACCAACAGGTTATCCTTCTTTACCTGTAGAAATATTTTTATAGGGCTAGTATCAACCATTGTGTATGTGCTATAATAATATTCAATAGCACTGGTGGAAGTATGGACTATGATGAGGACTGCAGGGGGCTGAAGAGTCGGTGAGGAGGGGGGAGGGTGATGGTCAGGGTAAGAGAATTACAAAACAACAAGCATCCAGGCAAGCGATGACATGTTCTTCTGCAAGGGCACACTAATAGGAAGGAGCCCCTATGCTGGGCCGGGCTGGCCTATTAGCAGGGAGAGTTAGGATTCCAACCACCTGGAGCTTTCATTTCCAGCTGAAGGTGCAAGTGTAGCAAGAAGGGGGTCTCAGACTTATCCCCTGCATCGGCAGGCGGACTCTCAACCACTGCACCACCAGGGAAGCCCTCAGACTTATCTTTTAGCAACCATGAGTGAAAATGTACTTCAGGCAACACTGAAGCCCTTGGCATTTTTTTAAATTAATTAATTAATTTTTGGCTGTGTCGGGTCTTCGTTGCTGCACACGGGCAAGTGGGGCTCCTCTTCGTTGCGGTGCGTGGGCTTCTCATTGCAGTGGCTTCTCTTGTTGTGGAGCACCGGCTCTAGGCGCATGGGCTTCAGTAGTCGTGGCACGTGGGCTCAGTAGTTGTGGCTCGCGGGCTCTAGCGCACAAGCTCAGTAGCTGTGGCGCACGGGCTTAGTTGTTCTGAGGCATGTGGGATCTTCTGGGACCAGGGCTCAAACCCGTGTCCCCTGCACTGGCAGGCAGATTCTTAACCACTGCGCCACCAGGGAAGTCCCGCCCTTGGCTTTTTCATATTTCAGAAGTGTATATAAAGCACGCTCAGTTTTCTGAAGACAATACAAAAAGAAAGTGTGCAAATTGTTGACAATATATGCTGAGGGCTGCCGCGCTTCAGGCCAAGTGACTGCATTTTCTAAACAGCCAGTGGGACCCTTGTTACAGTACATCATATCACTGCTCTGCTTGATGGAGTCCACAGGACTCTCACCAAGAGTCTAGTCTCCCTTTCAAATAGAATTATATATCTAGAGGTGTAAAAACCATGTCAATACTCATCTTCCCACCTCCTGTCCGGGCCCTGTATCTCTGTGGGGGATATGCTGCACAGCTGCATGTCTCTACAGGCAGCTGAGCCTTAGAAAAGGTCAGAATCCTATTTACAGGCCTGACTTGCCATTTCACTCATGGACTGATGAGGGCAGGGTTCTTTCTGTACTGTCTGAAATCGTTTGGGGAAACCTGCTGTGTTCAAAGAACTCAAACAAAAGGCAGGATGAGTAAATAAGTTAGATATTTGCAGGCACATGCTGGAAACCAGGCCTCCAGCGGAAACAGACATACTGGTGGCAACCTCTCAGGGTACTGTGCCTCCTTATTAGGTTCACACTGGCCAGCACCAGATCTGAGGGGCCAGGTCAAGGTTGGAGACCCCAGTAAGCTGAAGTAAGTACTCCCAGCTGGTCTGGAGAGCAGGGACTGGAGGCTGGGGCTGGAATTACATCTGCACCTGGTTCAGGCAAGGTTCATGAAGCTGAGACAAGAGCCAGGCAGAAGCCAAGACATGGGGGAGGGGGATATTCCAGACCAAGAGAATACTGTGAACAAAGAGGCAGGAAGGCACGGAGCACTTCTGAGGAACAGTTAGGATCTTTTGTCAGCGCCCAGGAACATCAGAACCTGAGGATCTAGAAATCAAGCTTTAGGACCCAGGAGAACACCTGGAAAATTGTCCAGGGCTGGGAAGGTGGTGGGGGGAGGTCAAAGAAGAAGCTTCTCATCACTGACTTCAGAGGAGAGAAAACGATGGCCTGAAATCCTGGTGATTGGGTTGATTATAGTTTCAAACTTAGGCAAGGGCCTTGGGCCTGGAAACCAGTAAGGAAACTTGGGACTCAGTTCAATCCATTTATTGAAAGCCTACTATGTGTAAGTCTCTCTGCTAGGTTCTGAATCAGGAATGTGACAATTTGGAACTCAGTGGCAATATCAAAAGTATAAACCAGGGGCTTCTCTGGTGGCGCAGTGGTTGAGACTCAGCCTGCCGATGCAGGGGACACAGGTTCGTGCCCCGGTCTGGGAAGATCCCACATGCCGCGGAGCGGCTGGGCCCGTGAGCCATGGCCACTGAGCCTGCGCGTCCGGAGCCTGTGCTCCGCAGCAGGAGAGGCCACAGCAGTGAGAGGCCCGCGTACCGCAAAAAAAAAAAAAAAAAAGTAAAAAGTATAAACTATGCCAGATTTGATAGTGTCAGAAAGCCAGGTGTATGGAATGTACAGACCTGATTGGGCATATGATGTGCTTTCCACTCATTATGAATATGACAACTATAATTTATGAATCCCAGATCAGACACATGACTTAAGGATTTTGTCTCAGGACTCTATTTATTTATATAAAGTTGTTATAAATTATTATAAGGTTTAAACATTAAATCACATTTAGTTCTGCATTTTACAATTGATCTTTATTGAAAGTAATAAACACACATGAAGAGAAACACAGTAGACAGTGATAGAAATGTATATGAGTGAGAAGCAAAGAAGTAAATTAGAAAATACAAACGCTTTGGAATAGAAAAACATGATTTCAGATACTATCTATACCATTTACTAGCTGTGTGACCCCAGAAGCATTACTCAACCTTTCTGTGCCTCATTTTCCTCATGTGTAAAATTGGGATTAAAAAATAGCACCTTCAATAATTATTGTGAGGATTAACTGAAATAATGTACATAAAACATTTAGCAAACTGTCTGTACTTAAGTACTCAAAAATGACAGTTTTTACTTTTGCTGTTGATTTTGTCATTCATTTATTGTTGAAGCTGTTAGCATATTGTTCCATTTATACTTTCTTTTTAAATGTATTCAGCTTGTTTCAGAAATATTTATCCTTAATATTTTCAAACAAATCTTGGCAAGCATTTCTGTATTCACTTGGATTATTCAGAGAAAGTTCATGTTTTTTAGTGATCAAGAGCGGCTTTTTCTCATCCCCTTAATTTGCCAATTTGTGAAAATGACCCTTGATCCCAACATTCCTACTTCATAGTAAAATGATTTTCCACATCTCTTAGATTTAGAAGATTTATATTCTCAAGAGGAAATTATGTAAGTACATTATACTATATCAGATCTATAGTTACTTTCTCTATATCCCATTTGGCTGATAAGTACTCATTAGGGTGTGACTTAAGATCCAAGGGTTCATTACAGAGATTATTGTAAGACAAAATAGCAAAAACACTTTGGGAAAGATTCTGCTTCATTCATGGTTCTTTATCAACTGACTCAAGGGTAATCATGGAATCTTAGCTATCTATGTCTATGCTGGGTTGTGCAAGTGTGTGTGTGTGCACGCATGTGTGTGTGCATGCACTCATGCATGAGTACATGCGTGCATGCTTCTCCCCATCCCTGTGCTTTGCTGTGATTGAAACCTCACAGAGTAGCCCTCAGCAGGAAGCTGGCAGATACCCTGAAGGCTACTAGTAGTGTGATATTCTCAGAGTTGTGAAAAAGAAACTTGAGAAATCATGATGAAAAAAAGTTTTTTAATCTCCTTGGGCCTTAGGGTCTATAATAATATGGATGGATATAAAATTCACGCAGGTGTCTAACCTCAGCATAAATTGGAAAGGATTAGACACAGTACTCCTCCCCCATACATATTCCTTACAAACACTTCCCAGGATCCCTTGTTTACATTAGTTGTTGGGAAAATGTGTTTTCACATGAGGGGCAGAAAAGGTTAGAGGAGAACGAGTGTATGTTCAGGTGTCTTAACAGCTGTGTGAGGGATATACTTGTTTGTAGAAGTAGGTTGTTTGCCAAGGTCCAAGGCCCCTACCTATATCTAGCTGTACCTCCCAGCCACATTGTTGTGAGACTCCAGACTGATGAGAGTGAGCCTTGCAGGCTTGCAAACTGGCTAAGCCCCAAATCAGAGGTTCATTATTGTTGAAAGGAACCATAGAGTTTATCCAAATTACTGAGATAAGGGTCACAATGGGGACCAAATCCAATTTCCTATTTTGGGAACTCTGTGATGAGAAGGGTAAGCTGCCAGGAGTCTTATTTACGTAAGGACACAGGACACGTAGGCCTCCTGGGATAAATAGTGAAGGCTCTCAGCACAACAGGATTAAAAATGCGAACAAAGAAGGGGAGACAAAGGCTGTTCCAACAGTGAGGGTTGACGGGAACTCACTTGAAAGTAAGAAAGAAGTGAGGTCCCTGGGCTCCTTCCTGTGATACTAGCTTGGAAGCATTGAGAAATGCACTAATGGGACTCTGGAGGGCAATGCTCACATGCCCTCTGGCCTGATTCTTCAGACCTTATAGCACAGCAAAGGAAAGAACAAAACCCAGAATAGTCAGGATACCTTGCCTTGCACAAGATCGTATGCATCTGAGACTAGATCAGGTTAGGCTGGTCAAGAGAGTGTTACTGAAAGGAAGATATGCTCCCCATTGGGGACCCCTGTAGCAGTAGTGGTGGGAGCAAGAGTAGCAATGGAGTGATGACAGTTGCGTTAACAGAGTGCTGGGTGCAGTTAGTGGTGCGCCACAGATATTAATAGCAATAACACCACTTCTCGAGGCTTACTATGTATCAGGCCTCTTTCATACTTTATTACCAATCCCATGCGGTAGGTACTAGCTTATCTCCGACTTACATATGAGAAAACAGAGTCAGAGAGGGTAAGCATCTGGCACAGGGTCATATAACTGCTGAGTGGCTGCCCAAGTTCAAAGATTTTAACTTCAAACCCCATGCTTTTAATCACTGAGCTATATGGTAGCAAGAGTTATCAAAAAGAACATGATGCCTTCCCTGGTGGCGCAGTGGTTAAGAATCTGCCTGCCAGTGTAGGGAACACAGGTTCGAGCCCTGGTCCCAGAATATCCCACATGCTGCGGAGCAACTAAGTGCATGTGCCACAGCTACTGAGCCTGCACTCTAGAGCCTGCAAGCCACAACTACTGAGCCCGTGTGCCACAACTACTGAAGCCCGGGAGCCCAGAGCCCATGCTCCGCAATAAGAGAAGCCACTGCAGTGAGAAGCCCGTGCACCACAACCAAGAGTAGCCCCCACCTGCCGCAACTAGAGAAAGCCAGTGTGCAGCAACAAAGACCCAACGCAGCCAAAAATAACTAAATAAAATAAATAAATTCATAAAAAAAAGAAAAAGAACGTGAGCTCCCTGGTACTAGCCTTGGAGTTCCAGAACAGTTCTGATTGGAAACTCTAAGTGGAGCTCACTGAAAGGCTGCTATGATCCAGCAGAAGAAAGACCCCATGATGTGATCCTTGGTTTCTCCGGGATCTGCTTTGTCCATGGGGGATCTAAGACCAGTGCAGAGCAGAGGTTCTCAACAGGGCTAGTACTACCTTCTAGAAGGGGTTTTGGAAATTTTGGGGAACAGGCTTGTCTTCTTGTGTATTTCTGCCCAAGACTTTACATATAGAAACAAGTATTGCTTTATAATAAATCATTTCCCCTTTTCCCTCTTTTATATCACAGGACGTTATTTTTTTATTTTTAGTTTTTAAATATATGTGTAGATGGGTTGAATCACCTATGTTTTCCACTTCAGGATAATGGCAGGAGTTAATTTGTTTTTCTTATTAAAAAGAAGCATTAGGTTAAGAACCACTGTTGTAGACCGTTTATAACAGCCCCTCCAGTTGTGATAGTCTATGTTCAAATCAGTCTTGGGGCAAGTAAAGCAATGTAATGCCCAGTATCAGTAGTATTGCAATGACCTGACAGCTGAGGCCTGCCTCCTTGCCTCCCTGATATGGATGTACCTGGTTTGCCTACACCTAGGGCACCCTGCTGATAAGGTTCTCTTGCCACCATCTAAGGTCACAGAAGTTGCTCCACGAACGATCATATAGCTTTGGACTTTGGTCTCTTTCTTTTTCTCTCCAGTACAAGCCTCTGTCTGCATCAAGAGGCTACAGGGAGGACAATCTTTGCTACTCTGGGCCAGAGGGATGGTATAACAGAGGAAATCCATTAAAACAAGTGACAAGTATGTCTCCTGATTTCTCTTAGTTTAGCTCAGGTCACATTGATTAGGTTCAGACCATAGATTTTCTGTTATACGCACCTAGCTCCACCCCTCCCATCCATGATGGTGGGCTGTTCCTTACTCCTAATTTAGGGGACTCGCCATCCTTTCTTCTTAGGCCAGCTCCAGCCATAACCCTTGAATTTCAGCCTAAGACTGCTCACTGGGCAGGCAGATAAACTCAACTCCACAGTTGTGTCCTTCCAAGGCTTCTGCTAACATCTCTTCACAAGTCTCTCCTTAGAGGCTTCCTCTTTAGGTGCTTCCTTAGAGCCTGCCTACTAGAGTGGCCTACGAAGTTACTTCCTCTTCGAAGGCCTTTCTGAACTACCCCTAACTCACTGCTTCCCCCAGTCATTCCAGCCTGAATCAAGCATATCAAGATGTGACCTCAGTTTTTCTGCACAGCATGTTTTCTCTCTGGCATGGGCTCCATTGAGTTCAGTCATTGTATCGCCATCATCCTCCCAAGCAGGGGCCTTCTTAGTTGTCTTACTGGTGACTGCACATGGTATCCAGGAAGTTCCACGAGAATAAGGGTACATCTACGATGTTCACTGTCATATAACTCCAGCCTGCTAGCACAGATCCTGACACTGAGGGAGCACTCAATGAATATATTTCAAGTCACTGACTGACTGTGAAGTCCCTATGTCCACTTCCTATTAAAAGTAGTGGGGGGACTTCCCTGGTGGTCCAGTGGTTAGGACCCTGCACTTCCACTGCAGGGGGCATGGGTTTAACCCCTGGTTGGGGAACTAAGATCCTGCACGCCACGCAGCACAGCCAAAAAATTAAAATTAAAAGATTTTTTTAAAAAACGGTAATGGGGACCACGGTATCTGCCTGGACCCTAAATAACTATTAAATCCAGGATTTCCTATAAGGAGCCATGGATACTAATCAACACTGGGACCTAGTCTGGTTCCCACGAGGAGCCTAAAAATCTCATGGCCTAAATTCACAAAATCTTTTTCCTACATCTATTTCTAGACAGTTCCACTACCCCAAGGAATAGTCCAGCAAGGCCCACACCAAGCATTTGCAGTAAACAGCTTGACTCGGAGTTGGGTGAGAGATGAAAAGGGGCACTCCTCCATATGCATTCCTGTCTCTGCCGAGCTGGGAGTGAAGGCCAGCTTAGAGCTTCACTGCCCTGGTCTTTCAGAGCTGCCCACAGCTTGGAATTCAGTTTAAATAGGACTCTCGAGTTAAAATTTGGTTCAAGCCACACAGTGTCTTTTTCTCCTCAGAAAATGGGAAAATAAGACTGGCCTATGAGTCACACATGGAAAGTGTTCATCATGATGCTGTGAAAAACTATTTCCAAAGGGCGTCCAGACACTGCTGTTGTTTCCACTCTGCCCTAGTGGCCAAGGAGGGTGATGTGCACCCTCAGAAGAGGACAGCAAAATTTCCTCCTGCATAGGTCCCTGCTGGGGTTAACAGTGTCCTCCTCACTCTGCTTCCTTAGAGTATAGCCACAAGAATGTTAGTGAAACCCGTGACCTTTGGCAAGGTAATTCATGCTCTGGGCCTCAATTTCTGCATTTTTAAAATAAAGGAATTGGGCCTATTGAGGTCGCAGCTCCTTGAAAGAGACAATATTGAGAACATACGGGCTTTGAAACAGATAAAAGCAGATTTCATTCACATCTCAGCTACTCAGTGGCTGTGTGACCCTGAGCAAATCAATTAACATCCCAGCCTCAGTTTCCTTATCTGTAAATTGGAGATCAAACCTACTTCATTAAATGAGAGAGCATGAAAGAAAACACCTAGCACAGTGCTGGAATGCAGCAATTATTAGTTTCTTCCTCATCTCCCTTCCTTATTTTGTCCCTTCTCTGTGTGGCCATAAATTACTATCAATGGAGTATTTAGAACAAGCATGGTGGATGCCACCTCCCTGTGCAATGTCTAGACACTTATTTTTAAAAAACTTTTTATTGGGGTATAGTTGTTTTACAATGTTGTGTTAGTTTCTACGGTACAGAGAAGTGGAGTTCCCTGTGCTATACAGCAGGTTCTCATTAGTTATCTATTTTATACATATTAGTGTACATATGTTAGTCCCAATCTCCCAATTCATCCCACTGCCCTTTCCCCCCTTGGTGTCCATATGTTTGTTTTCTACATCTGTGTCTCTATTCCTGCCTTGCAAACCAGTTCATCTGTACCATTTTTCTAGATTCCACAAATATGCATTAATATATGATATTTGTTTCTCTCTTTCTGACTTACTTCACTCAGTATAACAGTCTCTAGGTCCATCCACATCTCTACAAATGACCCAATTTCATTCCTTCTTATGGCTGAATAATATTCCATTGTATATACCTACCACTTCTTCTTTATCCTTTCATCTGTTGATGGACATTTAGGTTGTTTCCATGACCTGACTATTGTAAATAGTGCTGCAATGAACATTGGGGTGCATGTGTCTTTTTGAATTATGGTTTTCTCTGGATATATGCCCACTGGTGGGATTGCTGAGTCATATGGTAATTCTATTTTTAGTTTTTAAAGGAACCTCCATACTGTTCTCCATAGTGGCTGTATCAATTTACATACCCACCAACAGTGCAAGAGGGTTCCCTTTTCTGCACACCCTCTCCAGCATTTGTTGTTTGTAGATTTTCTGATGATGCCCGTTCTAACTGGTGTGAGATGACACCTCACTGTAGTTTTGATTTGCATTTCTCTAATAATTAGTGATGTTGAGCAGCTTTTCATGTGCCTCTTGGCCATCTGTATGTCTTCTTAGAGTATGCCTGCTTCCATTCGCAGTGGAAAGTGAAGAGGACACTGCATGCTCTAGATCACAAGGAAATTGTCTTCTGGGAGCACATGGCCATTGACCCAGAAGCATTACCCCAATTCCTGTCTCAATAAATATATTTTCTCAGATACAGTGTAATATATCCCACTTTCAGGTGATCAAAACCGTAAGATTAGAATTTGCTCTCCCAGTCACTGGTGTATATAAATTTGGGAGATTGTGATCCACTCTATTGACTAAAGGTGAGAAGTCAGAGTCTCCCTTAAATCCATTTCAACAATTTTGATTTCTGGACGTATCCAACTAGGAAATATAGAGTGAGTGTCATCAAATATACTTACATAGTCTCATTACCCATGGAATGTATATCATTGTTGCTTAGAGTAGATTATGAATGCCATAAAAAAAACAGAGCTTGTTTGTATGGATTTTAGTAATTCCCCATTGTATATGCTTTGGTGCTCTTGCTATAAATAGAAAGTGTACATTGTTCAATTTCTGACTATTGGGTAGTATAATTTTTTGTTGTGGCGGTGTCAGATGTTCCTTTATTATAAAAATTTTTATAACTTCTTTATTGGAGTATAATAGCTTTACAATGGTGTGTTAGTTTCTGCTTTATAACAAAGTGAATCAGCTATACATATACATATATTCCCATATCTCTTCCCTTTTGTGTCTCCCTCTCTCCCACCCTCCCTATCCCACCCCTCTAGGTGGTCACAAAGCACCCAGCTGATCTCCCTATGCTATGTGGCTGCTTCCCACTAGCTATCTATTTTACATTTGGTAGTGTATACATGTCCATGCCACTCTCTCACTTTGTCCCAGCTTACCTTTCCCCCCTCCCCATGTCCTCAAGTCCATTCTCTAGCAGGTCTGTATCTTTATTCCCGTCCTGCCCCTAGGTTCTTCATAACATTTTTTTTAGATTCCATATATATGTGTTAGCATACGGTATTTGTCTTTCTCTTTCTGACTTACTTCACTCTGTATGACAGGCTCTAGGTCCATCCATATCACTACAAATAGCTCAATTTCGTTTCTTTTTATGGCTGAGTAATATTCCATTGTATATATGTGCCACATCTTCTTTATCCATTCATCTTTTGATGGACATTTAGGTTGCTTCCATTTCCTGGCTATTGTAAATAGTGCTGCAATGAACATTGTGGTACATGACTGTTTTTGAATTATGGTTTTCTCAGGGTATATGCCCAGTAGTAGTAGGATTCCTGAGTCATATGGTAGTTCTATTTTTAGTTTTTTAAGGAACCTCCACACTGTTCTTATAGTGGCTGTGTCAATTTACATTCCCACCAACATTGCAAGAGGGTTCCCTTTTCTCCACACCCTCTCCAACATTTATTCTTCATAGGGTGTTCTGCCTATGTTTTCCTCTAAGAGTTGGATAATGTCTGGCCTTACATTTAGGTCCTTAATCCATTTTGAGTTTATTTTTCTGTATGTTGTTAGGGAGTGTTCTAATTTCATCCATGTAGCTGTCCAGTTTTCCCAGCAGAACTTATTGAAGAGGATCGCTTTTCTCCATTGTATATTCTTGCCTCCTTTATCAAAGATAAGGTGACCATATGTGCATGGGTTCGTCTTTGGGCTTTCTATCCTGTTCCAGTGATCTATATTTCTGTTTTGGTGTGAGTACCATACTGTCTTGATTACTGTAGCTTTGCAGTATAGTCTGAAGTCAGGAAGCCTGGTTGCTCCAGCTCTGTTTTTCTTTCTAAAGATTCCTTTGTATATTTGGGGTCTTTTGTGTTTTATTCTTTTTGTTGCAATGATAAATGGGAGTGTTTCCTTAATTCCTCTTTCAGATTTCTCATCATTGGTGTATAGGAATGCAGGAGATTTTTGTGTATTAATTTTATATCCTGCTACTTTACCAAATTCATTGATTAGCTCTAGTAGTTTTCTGGTAGCATCTTTAGGATTCTCTATGTATAGTATCATGTCATCTGCAAACAGTGACAGCTTTACTTCTTCTTTTCCGATTTGGATTCCTTTTATTTCCTTTTCTTCTCTGATTGCTGTGGCTAAAACTTCCAAAACTATGTTGAATAATAGTGGTGAGAGTGGGCAACCTTGTCTTGTTCCTGATCTTAGTGGAAATGGTTTCAGTTTTTCACCATTGAGGATGATGTTGGTTGTGGGTTTGTCATATATGGCCTTTATTATGTTGAAGTAAGTTCCCTCTATGCCTACTTTCTGGAGAATTTTTATCATAAATGGGTGTTGAATTTTGTCAAAAGCTTTTTCTGCGTCTATTGAGGTGATAATATGGTTTTTCTCCTTCAATTTGTTAATATGGTGTATCACATTGATTGATTTGCATATACTGAAGAATCCTTGCATTCCTGAGGTAAACCCCACTTGATCATGGTGTATGATCCTTTTAATGTGCTGTTGGATTCTGTTTGCTAGTATTTTGTTGAGGAGTTTTGCATCTATGTTCATCAGTGACATTGGCCTGTAGTTTTCTTTCTTTGTGACATCTTTGTCTGGTTTTGGTATCAGGGTAATGGTGGCCTCGTAGAATGAGTTTGGGAGTGTTCCTCCCTCTGCTATATTTTGGAAGAGTTTGAGAAGGATAGATGTTAGCTCTTCTCTAAATGTTTGATAGAATTCGCCTGTGAAGCCATCTGGTCCTGGGCTTTTGTTTGTTGGAAGATGTTTAATCACAGTTTCAATTTCAATGCTTGTGATTGGTCTGTTCGTATTTTCTATTTCTTCCTGGTTCAGTCTCAGAAGGCTGTGCTTTTCTAAGAATTTGTCCATTTTATTGGCATAGAGTTGCTTGTAGTAATCTCTCATGATCCTTGGTAGTTCTGCACTGTCAGTTGTTATTTCTCCGTTTTCATTTTTAATTCTATTGATTTGAGTCTTCCCTTTTTTTCCTTGATGAGTCTGGCTAATGGTTTATCAATTTTGTTTATCTTCTCAAAGATCCAGCTTTTAGTTTTATTGATCTTTTCTATTGTTTCCTTCATTTCTTTTTCATTTATTTCTGATCTGACCTTTATGATTTCTTTCCTTCTGCTAACATGGGGTTTGTTTGTTATTCTTTCTCTAATTTCTTTAGGTGTAAGGTTAGGTTGTTTATTTAAGATGTTCCTTACTTCTTGAGGTAGGATTGTATTGCTATAAACTTCCCTCTTAGAACTGGTTTGCTGCGTCCCATAGGTTTTGGGTTATCGTGTTTTCATTGTCTTTTGTTTCTAGGTATTTTTTGATTTCCTCTTTGATTTCTTCAGGTATCTTTTGGTTATTAAATAGTGTATTGTTTAGCCTTCATGTGTATGCATGTTTTACAGATTTTTTCCTGTAATTGATATCTAGTCTCATAGCATTGTGGTAGGAAAAGATGCTTGATACAATTTCAGTTCTCTTAATTTTACCAAGGTTGGAGTTGTGACCCAAGGTATGATCTATCCTGGAGCATGTTCCATGAACACTTGAGAAGAAAGTGTATTCTGTTGTTTTTGGATGGAATGTCTTCTAAATATCAATTAAGTCCTTCTTGTTTAATGTATCATTTAAAACTTGTGTTTCCTTATTTATTTTCATTTTAGATGATCTGTCCATTGTTGAAAGTGGGGTGTTAAAGTCTCCTACTATGATTGTGTTCCTGTTAATTTCCCCTTTTATGGCCGTTAGCATTTGCCTTATGTATTTAGATGCTCCTATGTTGGGTTCATGAATATTTACAATTGTTAAATCTTCTTCTTGGATTGATCATTTGATCATTATGTAGTGTCCTTCTTTGTCTCTTGTAATAGTCTTTATTTTAAAGTCTATTTTGTCTGACATGAGAATTGCTCCTCCAGCTTTTGTTTGGTTTCCATTTGCATGCAATATCTTTTTCCATCCCCTCACTTTCAGTCTGTATGTGTCCCTAGGACTGTAGTGGGTCTCTTGTAGACAGCATATATATGGGTCTTGTTTTTGTGTCCATTCAGCCAGTCTATGTCTTTTGGTTGGAGTATTTAATCCATTTATATTTAAGGTGGTTATCGATATGTATGTTCCTATTACCATTTCCTTAATTGTTTTGGGTTTGGTATTGTAGGTCTTTTCCTTCTCTTGTGTTTCTTGTCTAGAGAGGTTCCTTTAGCATATGTTGTAAAGCTGGTTTGGTGGTGCTGAATTCTCTTAGCTTTAGCTTGTGCATAAAGGTTTTAATTTCTCCATTGAATCTGAATGAGATTCTTGCTGGGTAGACTAATCTTGGTTGTAGGTTTTTCCCTTTCATCACTTTAAATATGTCCTGCCACTCCCTTCTGGCTTGCAGAGTTTCTACAGAAAGTTCAGCTGTTAACCTTCTGCAAGATTCCCTTTAATGTTATTTGTTGTTTTTTCCCTTGCTGCTTTTAATATTTTTTCTTTGTATTTAAGTTTTGATAGTTTGATTAATATGCGTCTTGGTGTGTTTCTCCTTGGATTTATCCTGTATGGGTCCCTCTGTGCTTCTTGGACTTGATTGACTGTTTCCTTTCCCATATTAAGGAAGTTTTCATCTCTAATCTCTTCAAATATTTTCTCAGACCCTTTCTTTTTCTCTTTTTCTTCTGGGACCCCTATAATTCGAATGTTGGTGCATTTAATGTTGTTCCAGAGTTCTCTGAGACTGTCCTCAATTCTGTTCCTTTTTTTCTTTATTCTGTTCTGCAGTAGTTATTTCCACTATTTTATCTTCCAGGTCACTTATCCATTCTTCTGCCTCAGTTAATTTGCTATTGATTCCTTCTAGAGAATTTTTAATTTCATCTATTGTGTTGTTCATCATTGTTTGTTTGCTCTTTAGTTCTTCTAGGTCCTTGTTAAAGTTTTCTTCTGTTTTCTCCATTTTTTTTCCAAGAATTGGATCATCTCAACTATCATTTCTCTGAATTCTTTTTTAGGTAGACTGCCTATTTCCTCTTCATTTGTTTGGTTTGGTGGGGTTTTACCTTGCTCCTTCATCTGTTGTGTGTTTCTCTGGCTTCTCATTTTGCTTAACTTACTATGTTTGGGGTCTCCTTTTTGCAGGCTGCAGGTTCTTAGGTCCCATTGTTTTTGGTGCTTGCCCCCAGTGGGTAAGGTTGGTTCAGTGGGTTGTGTAGGCTTCCTGGTGGGTGGGGCTCGTGCCTGTGTTCTGGTGGATGAGGCTGGATCTTGTCTTTCTGGTGGGCAGGACCACGTCTGGTGGTGTGTTTTGGGGTGTCTGTGGACTTATTATGATTTTATGCAGCCTCTCTGCTAATGGGTGGGGTTGTGTTCCTGTCTTTCTAGTTGTTTCGCATAGGGTGTCCATCACTGTAGCTTGCTGGTTGTTGAGTGGAGCTGGGTCTTAGCGTTGAGATGGAGATCTCTTGGAGAGCTTTCGCCATTTGATATTAGGTGGAGCCAGGAGGTCTCTGGTGGACCAATGTCCTGAACTCGGCTCTCCCACCTCAAAGGCACAGGCCTGACATCCGGCCAGAGCACTGAGACCCTGTCAGCCACACGACCAGGTACATGGGGAGCTACTTGCCTTTTGGGAAGTCTGAGTTCTTCTGCCAGCATTCAGTAGGTGTTCTGTAGGAATTGTTCCACATGTAGATGTATTTCTGCTGTGTTTGTGGGGAGGAAGGTGATCTCCACGTCTTACCCCTCCACCATCGTGAAGGTCTGGGTAGTGTAATTTAATGGTTCAGAAGGCAGTTCTGGAATCAGACTTCCTGAGTTTGAGTTACTGCTCTACCATCTTATGAGCTGCCTGATCTTAGTCAAGTTAATTAACTTTGCCTGGGTTCCTTCACCTCTAAAATAGAGATGATAATAGTACCTGCCTCACATAGTTGTTGTGGGAATTAAATGACATAAGGCATATGAATCACTAAAAACTGTGTGGCATAAAGCAAACGCTCAGTAAATGTTAGGTCATATTAGTACTATCATTAGCGTCAGATCAGCATCACTATTATTATGAGGAGCATTTGTGAGGGTATAGCTAATTTACTATTAGACTCCAGCCTGTTTTATAAAGTGGAGTTGTGGGAAAATGCTTATAATCTTTATTTGCAATGAAATTTTTAGCAATGAAGTAAAAATTTACCCCCAGATTTTTTGTTCATAGCCAGATTGAGGCTTGTAGTAGATCTTGGTCTAGTTGAACTGCTATCCCTACCTTTGTAATCTACAAAATCCACAAAATCCATTCAACATATTTAATGAGCACCCACTGTGTTTCAGGCAGATTTGTAATTTTCTACTTCATCATATAGTTGTATACTTTTGCGATATATGGTTCTACTGCCCATTGCATTAAATAATCAGTTTTATGTTGAACAATATAAACATCTCTTTTGGGGTTTGGGGGAACTAATACATATCTGTACACTTTCTAATTGATGTTAGAACCAATGGAGAGAGAAGGGGAATGCCAAGGGTCAGGCAAATGTCAATCAAAATAGTCAGTTTTACTATTCATACGCTGATGCGAGAACCTAGCTTAGGTTTGAGGACCTCACCAATGCTACCTCCCTTGCCTTTAATTGAAACTACCCCTCACTTCCCTATGGGAAAGTGGAGCAAGCATACCAGAAAGCACCTTCCTGTGCAGGCAGGCAGATCCCAAAAGAGAAGAGAGGAGGATGCCAAGGCAAGATGCCCAGGTTATTCATCCATGCTCACCAATTAATTATGTCCCTTCTCTGATGGGGAGCAATAAGAAGTAAGGAAAAAGGCCAGGAGTGATTAAGAAATCTCTTCACATGGAGTCCTGAAGTGGGGGAGATTGTGTCCTCCCAAGTTTCTCTAGCTTTTTGTTGTTAACCACTAAATATATGGCCAACCAGGGATAGAGCTCTCCCCTTTGGGAAAGGAAATCAGTGGCTTTTTGAGATTCTCTGCTTCATGAGCCACTTTCCCAATACCACTTCTTACTGGGGGTATCCTACTAAGATTAATGGTGGGCGATGTGGATTTTTTTGCTTCCAGAAAAGGTTAAGAACCATACATTAATTATATGTAGACTACAACCTGGATGAACATGGCTGGAGAAAAACCCACAACCCTGGGGAGTTATCTCACTTTATATTCAGGGCAATGAACCTTAAGGGGGCCCTTAACTGCTGCTGCCAATTATAATACATTTCCCTAGTCCATTCACTCTCCCACTCTCCTAGACAACTTTTTCATACCTTGTCCTCTTTCCTCAAACTCCAACATCTCCTTTCTCACCCTCACTCTCAGCTGATGGTCTTGCTTGCTATTTCACTGAGGAAATAAATAGAAGAACTCATCTGAGATTTTTTTGTAAGCTCGTATCATTATATTTAGCCACCTACTGGCATTTGTGCCCATTATACTCTTGCCTTCTTTCCTGTTACTATGGAGGCACTGCCCCTGCTCCTAGCAAAGACTCTCTCTTTGTAAACCAGAACTAATGCCTTGTCCCCGATTTAAGGACATTACTCCAACAGTTTTTCGTGCTCCTACATCATCATTTTTTCTGTCTTTACTGGAGTTTTCCCATACTCAATCAGCTCTCCTATACTAAAAACATAACAAAACAAAAACCCTCAAAATCCTTCTTCCACTTCCTCCCTCTATTTACTTCCTCTCTCTCTCTCTCTCTCTCTCTCTCTCTCTCTCCTCATTACAGCAAATCTCCTTGGAAGAGTTTATCTATATTCTGTGTCTCCAATTCCTCTCCTCCTGTTCTCTCATGAACCCATTCTAATTACTCTTTCGCCTGTATTCCTCAATCGAAACTGCACTTATCAAAGGCATCGATGACCTCATTGCCAAATCCAATGATTGATTCTCGGTTCTCATCTTATTTGTCTTATCAGCAGCATTTGACATAATTTATTACTTTCTCCTCCTTGAACTTTCTCTTCACTTGGTTTGCAAGACACCACATTCTACTTCTCTGGCTGTTGTCTCAAACACCTTTGCTATTTTCACCTTATCTTCCTGACCCCTAAACACTGGAGTATCACAGGGCTTAATCTTGGGACCTCTTCTCTTTTATAAGCACTGTGCTCATGCTGGTAACTCTTACATTTATAATGTCAACCAGGACCTTGCTATGGAACTCCACACTCATATATCCAGCCACTTACTAGATCTCTCCACTTGGATGTATAATTGACAACTCTGACCTAACATGTCAGAATTCCTGATCTACTCCCCTAAAAACTCCTTTTCCTAGTCTTCTCTGTCTCAATAATAGCAACTCCATTCTTATAGCTGTTCAGGCCCTTTATACCTTGAAGTCATCCTTGAGTCCTGTCTTTCTCTTACAATCTTAGAAACAAAAAAGCTTCATCAGCAAACCTTATTGGCTCTAACTTCAAAAGATATCCATAATCCAATCTCTTCTTACCACCTCTACTGCTACTACCTAGTGGAAAGCACCACCATTCCTTTCCTGCATTATTGCCATAGCGTATTAGCTGCTCTTTATGCCTTCTCTCTTGCCCTTCATCTTGCCCCCAGAGTTTATTTCCACATAGTAGCCAAAGTGATCCTGTTAAAACTTAAGTGATGTCATTCACCCCTCTGCTCAAACACTCTAATGGCTTTTGATCACCCTCAGAGTTAATGACAAAGAAAGACAAAGCCATCTCTCCACTTCAAGGCCTGCATGATCTGGTTCCCTGCTCCTCCCTTTGCTCACTCCTCTCCAGCAACACAGGACACATTGCTGTTCCTCAAACTCCCAAGGCCTTACCTCAGGGCCTTTGCACTTACTGTTCCTTCTGCCTGGGCCACTCTTCTCCCAGGTATCTTCATGGCTTGCTTTCTCATCTCCTTCAGATCTTTGCTCAAGTATCACTCGCTCAGTGAGGCTTTCCCTGACCACCCTATCCAAAATACAACCACTTTCCCCCCATTATTTGCTTCTGCTGAGCACTGATTACAATCTGACTCACTATATATTTTACTCATTTGTCTTGTTTATTATCATTCTCTGTCTCCTCCTCCCAGATTATAAGTTACTTGAGGTATGATGGCAGGGATTTTTGTCTGTTTCTTCAGTGCTCTATCCTTAGTAATATGACATATAGTAGATACTTAATAAATATATGGTTTATGAATGAACTCAAGGCTTAAAACCTTGGAAATTCAAATTCTGACCAAATGGAGTAAAGGGATTCAGATTTACCCTCCTGCTTGAAACAACTAAAAGACCACACAAAATATGTGAAACAATGGTTTTCATCACACTGAGTATCAGGCAACAAAGGACAGAGATCCATGAGATATGGGAAACAGTAAGGTTAGCCATATGATAGCCCTAACTCACCGCCTTGAGAGAGATTCCACATGGTGCCAGGAAGAGGAACACAACCAGAGCCTGGCAGGCTTGCTGAGTTGAGGAAATGGAGCTTAGAGTCCTGGGAGACCAAGGTGGTGGGGCAGAGTACTGGAGATGGCAGAGCTGGAGAGACAGAGTGAGAGAGAAACATGATGGAGATCTTCAGAGGGTCTCTCCCATGTACTCAGTAGTGTTCCAATCAGCACATTCATATTTGAAAAATAACCAAGGTCAAGGAAAGAACCATTTGAAAGGATTAGAAGTAACAGTGCTTGGTCCTCACACAGGCCCAGGATAGTGCCTGTTCCCAACCAGTTAGACTGGAAAACTTCATAATTCACAGGTCATTGAGTAGAGTAATTAGAAGGGTCTTGCCTCAACAGTGGGGAAGAATTAGCTCTAGACTAAACACTGCTCTGAACCTGCCCAACAAATCATAAAAGCAAGACCCAAAAGGATGAAACTGTTCCCCAGTAACTTAACTGTGTCCCAGAACAAAGTTCAAGAATATTTATAGGAATACAAAAATATACAGCACCCAACAAGGTAAAATTCACAATGTCTGGCATCCAATCAAATATTACCAGGTGTGCAAAGAAGCAAGAAAATTCAACCCACAATGAGGGAAAAAATCCATCAATCAAAATCAACCCAGAACTGACACTATAAGAAATGTTAAAAATTTTCCTTCAGGCAGAAGGAGAAATGATACCAGATGGAAATTGGGCCTATACAAAGGAATGAAGAGCACCAAAAAGGTAACTAATGGGTAAATACTCAGGAATTTTTGTTTTCTTATTATTTAAACTCTTTAAAAGATATTTGGTGGTTTAAATGAAATAATAACAATGTGAAATTGGATGGATAACATATGTAGAAGTGAAATGGATGACAGTAACATAAAAGCCAGGAGAGGATAAATGAAAACTCAAATGGGAGAAATTTCCCATGATGATATTAACTATGGTACTATTTTTACCTAAGATTTTGAAGGTTCCAGGCTTTGAATGTTTCTCTGCAGTAGTGGAGTATGCTTGCATCTCCCTCTCTGGTCTTTCCTGAAAGGTTCAGCTAAGTTTCTAACAGCTGAATTTACTCCTTAAGGTTTTCCTCCTTTTCTTTGTGTGCTGGATCCTTTCTTTTACTTTCTCTTTGCTTTCTGACTTAGAAAAATTTTTAACATACTCTTCTAGGTTCTCCCTTGTGGGGTCTCTCTTAGTAAGATATATGGAACATAAATTATGTTTCTTCCAAAAGCATCCACTGTGCAGAGAAATACTGTCCACTTTTATCTCCTTAAATTGCGTAGTCCCACTCAGGAGATATTTTCCCATCAGAACCAAACTCTATTACTGCCCTTGGCTGGATCCCCTTTAATATGGTTCATCTTTGCTTTGCCTCTCCTTAGAGCCATAATCCATAAATTTCACTAGTGTATTTCTTTAGGATACAGAGAGTTACTTCTTATCTGCAAAACCTCTGTCATCCTGAAACTTACACAGTAATTCCTGAGATATTTGATGCTGATTCTCCTTGTCTTTTCCTCTCAATTCAGTCCAAATTTTCTCAAATCACTTCCTACAACTGCCTTTCTCTTCAGTGGTGTCTCACAATTCTTTAATGGTTGTCATGCAAGTCTCTAGTTGCAAGTTGCTATGGTTCTAGCAACACACCTTGTGGCTATGATAGGATTTATTGAGAATATAACTTATACGCAAAGGAGCGTAAGGACCCCATATACTATGGAGTATCTATTGCACTGAAGGGTGTGCCTGAGCACACAGAGCTTGCAGACACTAGTAGAAGAGACTCTGCTGCCATGGGGCTTCCTGGATCAGGAATTATTTTTGAGGAAACTTTGAGGCTTAACTAGGGTGTTTGCATACCAGCCCTGCAGGTGTCATCCTCCAGCTTTCTCTTTAAGCTAGCTCAGTCCTTCAGAACCAGTTCACCTTTCCAGGTAAAGATGATAAAAGGGAGCCAGCATGACTTTAAAGAACAAAGATTTGTATCTTCTCAACATAGACTCACTAGTTAGACCTGGGTTCATATCCTTTTCCCTTTATAAATGTCTCATTTTTCCTACACATATATATCTAGCCTATCTTCTAAGATCTCAGCCTTTTAAAAAAACATTTCTCTTGTCCTTTAGCTTAAATCAGTCCATCTTCTTTTGTCTTCCACTTTTCTTTTACTTGAGTTTAAGGCTGAAGCATATATTTTAGACTGTGTCAGGTCCTCATTGATTTCGAGTGAAACTGATTTCTAGAAATGGAATATTACAGGCACAGGCTTTCTTTTTCCTTTTTGTTTTTTGAATTTAATTAAATTCATTTTTGACTTCTCATGCAGTAAAATTGACTTTTTTGGCGTACAGCTCTGTGAGTTTTAACACAGGTAATTCATATAGCTATGACAGCAATCAAGATATAGAACAATTTCATCATCCCCTAAAACATTAGCATCCTTGCCAGCATTTGGTATTAGTAATTTTCATTTGAGCCATTCTAATAGGTGCATAGTAGTATCTCATTTTTTTTAACTTGCATTTCTCTTATGGTAAATGATGTTGGACATATTTTCATATGCTTATTTGCCATCCTGTATCTTCTTTGGTAAAGTGTCCGCTCAAGTCCTTCGCCATTTTTTCAGTTGGGTTCCTTGATTTTGAACTATTAAGTGTAGAGAGTTTTTTATATATTCTGGGTACTAAATATGCTTTGTTGGATATGCGATTTGCAGATATTTTCTATGGCCTGTACCTTATCTTTTCAATTTCTTATAAGTGTCTTTTGTGGAAATAATATTGTTTAACTTTTTATTGTAGTAAAATACATGTAACATAAAATATACCATTTTAATACATGCAAGTCAGTGACATTAAGTACATTCAGAATGATGCATAGACATTACCATTATCTAGTCCCAGACCTTTTTATTACCCCAAATGGAAACCCATCAAGCAGTCACTTTCCATTGCCCCTCCCACTAGCCCCTGGCAACCATTAATCTGATTTCTACCTCTATGGATTTACCAATTCTGGATATTCCATATAAATGGAATTATACAATATGTTGTCTTGTGTGTTAAGCTTCATTCACTTAGCACAACGTTTTCAAGGTCCATCCATATGGTAGCAGGTAGCAGTAATTCCTTTCTGTGGCTGAATAATATTCCATTGTATCGATATACAACGTTTGTTTATCCATTCATCCACTGTTAGAAATTTGGGTTGTTTCTACTTTTTGACTATTATGAATAGTGCTTCTATGAACATTCATGTATAAGTTTTTGTTTGAAAACCTGTTTTCAATTATTTTGAGTATATACACAGCCATCCTAGTGTGCACAAAGTGATTTCTCATGGCGTTTTTGATTTGCTTTTCCCTAATGACTAGCAACACTGAGCATCTTTTCATGTGCTTGTTGGCCATTTGTGTATCTTATTTGGAGAAATGTCTATTCAAGTATTCTGCTCATTTTTAAATTGGGTTGTTTGTCTTTTTGTTGTTGAGTTTTAAGTATTCTTCAAATATTCTAAGTACTACTACCTTTATCAGGTATATCATCTGAAAATATTTTCTCCCATTTCATGGGTTGCCTTTTTCTCTCTTGATAGTTTCCTTTGATGAACAAAAAATTTAATTTGTTAATGTCTGCTTTGATTTTGCTTTTGGTGCTTGTGCTTTTGGTGTCATATATTAAAAACCGTTGCCAAAACCAAAGATTTACCATTATGTTTCCTTCTAAGAGTTTTATACTTTTAGCTCCTACATTTAAGTCTTTAATCCATTTTGAGTTAGTTTTTGTATATGGTTTGAGGTAAGGGTCAAATTTCATTCTTTTGAATGTGGCTATCCACCTGTCACAACACCATTTTGTTGTTTCCTCCATTGAATGCTTTTGAAATCCTTGCTAAAAACCAGTTGACCATGGATATATGGGTTTATTTGGATTCTTAATTATATTCCATTGATTTATATGTCTACCTTTATGTCAATACCATACACTTTTGATTACTGTAGCTTTATAGTAAGTAGCAGTAGTATTTTTAAGTAAGAGAAATAAGTAGTAGTAGTAATTTTTGAAACAGGGTAGTATGAATCTCTAACTTTGCTCTTTTCCAAGATTGTTTTGACTATTCTGGGTCCCTTGCAATTCCATATTAATTTTAGGATTGACTTTTCCATTTCTGCAACAAAGGCCTTTGGGATATTGATAAGGATTGCATTGAACCTGCAGATTGATTTGGGGTATATTTCCATCTTAACAGTATTAAGTCTTCCAGTCAATGAACATGGCACATATTTCCATTTATGTAGGTCTTTGTTAATTTATTTCAGCACTGTCTTGTGGTTTTCAGTGTATAAATCTTGCACCTCCTTGGTTAAATTTATTTCTAAGTATTTTATTATTTTGATGCTATTATAAATAGAATTATTTTCTTAATTTCCCTTTCAGATTGTTTATGGCTAGCATATACTCTACATTATATGCAACCAATATTTGTGTGTTTATTTGCACCCTGCTACTTTGCTTAATAGCTCAATTTGTATTTATAGATTATTTAGGAATTTCTTTTTGTAAGATCATATCTCCTGTGTATAGAGATAGATTTATTTCATTCTGTCCACTTTGGATACCATTTATTTCTTTTCTGTGCCTAACTGCTCTGGTTGGAACTTCCAGTACAACGTGAATGGAGGTGGAAAAATTGGTCATACTTGTCTAGTTCCTGATCTTACAGGGAAAGCTTTCAGTCTTTTACCATAGAGTATGATGTTAGCTGTGAGTTTTTCATACCTGCTCTTTTCCATGTAGGAGAATTTTCCTCCTATTCCTAGTTTGTGGAGAGCTTTTACCATGAAAAGAGTGTTGGAGGTTGATAATAAATTTTCTACATCTATTGAGATAATCATGTGTGCTTTTCCCCTTATTCTATTAATATAATATATTACAATGACTGAATTTATTATGTTGAACTACCTTTGCATTCCTGGTTAAATCCTACTTGGTCATGGTGTATAATTCTTTTAATATGCTGCTGGATTCAGTTTCTCGTGTTTTGTTGAGGATTTTTGTATATATATGTATATTTGTAAAGGATATTGATATATTGTTTTCTTACGGTGTCTGACTTTAGTATCGGGGTAAATGCTGGCCTTATAAGACTGAATTAGCAAGTGTTTCCTCCTCTTTTATTTTTTTTGGAATAATTTGAGAAGAATGGGTGTTAATTCTTTAAATGTTTGGTAAAATTCACCAAAGAACACTTCTGGTCCTACACTTTTTTGGTGGGTAGTTTTTATATTATTAGTTCAATCTATTCACTTGTTATAGAGATACTCCAATTTTTAATTTCTTTTAAAAGCAGTTTTGGTAGTTTGTATCTTTCTAGGAATTTGTCTGTTTCACCTAAGTTATCTAATTTGTTGACATGCAGCTGTTCATAATATTCTATTATAATCCTTTTTTGTTCTGTTAGGTTGGTTGTAATGTTCCTTCTTTAATTCGAAACTTTAGTTATTTGTGTTTTTCTCTTTTTCTTCATCAAAGTAACTAAAAGTTTCTCAATTCTGTGGATATATTCAAAGATCCACCACTGGGTTATGTTGATTCTGTTGCTTTTCTGTTCTCAATTTTGTTTATATTTGCTCTAATGTTTATTATTTACTTCCTTCTGTTTGCTTTGGGTTTAGTTTGATCTTCTTTTTCTAGCTTTTTAAGTTGTAAAATTAGATTATTGATTTCAGATCTTTCTCCTTTTTTAATGTAGGCATTCACAGTTATAAGTTTCCCTTTGAATACTGCTTTCACTGCATCTCATAAGTTTTGGTATGTTGCATTTTTGTTTTCAGTTGTCTCAAGATATTTTCTAATTTTCCTTGTGATTTATTCTTTGACTGATTGGTTGTTTAAGAGTATGTGGTTTTATTTTCACATATCTGTGAATTTTTCAGTATTCCTTCTTCTATTGATTTCTAGTTTTTCTCCATTGTGATTGGGGAAGATACTTTGCATTTAAAATTTAGCAAAACTTCTTCTAGGTCTGGATCAAGATGGCAGAGTAGGAAGATCCTGAGCTCACCTCCTTCCACAGACACACCCAAAATACAACTACATATAGAACAACTATCTCTGAGAGTGACCTGAAGACTAACAGAACAGATTTCTACAACTTGGGATATAAAGAAAAGGTCACATCAAGATGGCTAGGAGGGGAAGAGATGGAGACTATTTGGAACCCACAACCCTGGTGAGGTGACCAACAAGTAGGAGGGATATCACAGCTGCAGAAGTCCTCCAAGGAATGAGGGATCCAAGCCCCACATCAGGCTCCCCAGCCCAGCGGACCTGCACTGGGAATGTGAGCCCCTGTAACATCTGGCTTTGAAAATGAGTGAGGCTTATATCTAGAGAGCCAGAGGGCTGTGGGACACTGAGATCTTGAAGGCTTGTTCTGAGTTCCAGCACAGAGGCAGCAGCTTAAAAAGCACCTGGATCATACGAGAAGATGATTAACTGACTAAATTTAGGGCATATGCCAGAGGGGCAGGGATCTGGTGGAATTTTCTCTGGGGATGGTAGTGCAGGCAGTCACCATTTTTTTTTTTACTCTCCTTCCTTCTAGCTGGCCAGATGATGGTGGGGACCATTTCTGTAACTCTCCATCAATCTAGCTAACACTGGGTGCCCAACCCCAGCATTCCCCTGAATACCAGCCCTGCCTAAACTGCCCACCCCAACTGGCTCTTCCAAAACAGCTCCCACCTGCCCCAGCCAGTGGATTACCCCAGGTAGCACTGGCACCACTCCAAAGTGGCTCTCACTCTGGGAGACCAGTACCGCCCACCAGCATGCCCACACCAGTTGTGGCCAGGCCTCATAGATAGCCGTGCTGGGGACCAGCCCTGCCCACTAGGGCATCTACAGCAATTGTAGCCAACCCACACAGCAAGCCAGGCTGGGGTCCAGCCCCACCCCCCAGCACACCTGCAGCAGTCACAGCCAGGCCTCACAGCCAGCCAGCCTGGAGGACCAAGCTTGCATACCAGCATGCCCAGAGCAATCACAGCCTGGCTACACAGGAGAACACATGCAGGCAATACGGGATACTCCTGGAGACCCTGGCTCTGGTGACCAGGGAGGGTTGGGCCCCACAGGACACTTTCTACATAAGGCCACTCTTTCGAGTTAGGGAGACGTAGCTGATATACCTAATACATAGAAATAACCACAGAGAGTTAGGCAAAATTAGGAGACAAATCAATACCTTCCAAACAAAAGACAAGATAAAACCTCAGAAAAAGAACTAAACAAAATGGAGATAAGCAACTTACCAGAAAAGGAGTTCAAAGTAATAAACCTAAAAACACTCACTGATCTTGGAAAATTAATGGATAAACTCAGTGAGAATTTTAAAAAGCTAGATAGAAAATATAAAAAAGAACCAATAGAACTGAAGAATACAGTAACTGAAATGAAAAAAATACAATAGAGGGAATAAATAGCAGATTAGAGGGTGCAGAAAAACAGATCACTGGGTAATGGAAATCACCCAATTAAAACAGCAAAAAGAAAAAAAAAGAATTTAAAAAATGAGGATAGTTTAAGGGACCTATGCAACAACATCATGTGTACTAACATTCACATTATAGGGTACCCAGAAGGAGAAGAGACAGAGAAAGGAACACAAAACCTATTTGAAGAAATAATGGCTGTAAACTTCTCTATCCTGGAGAAGGAAACAGAAATCCAAGTCCAGGAAACACAGAGAGTCCCAAATGAAAGGAACCCAAAGAGATCCACACCAAGACACATTATAATTAAAATGTCAAATTTTAAAGACAAAGAGAGAATCTTAACAGCAACAAGAGAAAAACAAATAGTTACATATGAGGGAACTTCCATAAGATTATCAGCTGATTTTCCAGCAGAAGCTTTACAGACCAGAAGGGACTGGCATGATATATTCAAACTACTGAAGAGAAAAAACTTACAACCAAGAATACTCTAACTGGCAAGATTCTCATACAGAATTGAAAGAGAGGTGAAGAGTTTCCTAGACAAGCAAAAGCTAAAAGAGTTCATCACCACTAAACCAGCATTATGAGAAATGTTAAAGGGACTTCTTTAAATGGAAAAGAAAAGTCTATACCTAGAAACAAGAAAATTATGAAAGAAAAAAACTCACTGGTAAAGACAAACAAATCGTAAAGATAGTGAATCAACCACTATAGAGCTACTATGAAGGAGGAGACAAAAGTAGTAAATTCATCTATATACAAAATTATTAATTATGCAATATACTAAATAAAAAGATGTAAAATATGATGTCAGAAACATAAAATGGGGGAGGGAGGGTTTAGATGTAGTGTTTTTAGAATGTGCTCAAACTTAAGTGACCATCAACTTAAAGTGAACTGCCATGTACATAAGCTGTTATATATGAACCTCATGGTAACCACAAACCAAAAATCTATAACAAATACCAAAAAAATTAAGAGAAAATGATACAAATAGAACACTAAAGAAAATCATCAAATTGCAAGGGAAGAGACTAAGAAAAGAAAAACAGAGAAGAACTACAAAAACAACCAGAAAACAATTAACAAATGGCGATAAGTACATATCTATCAATAATTACTTTAAATGTAAATGGACTAAATGCTTGAATCAAAATTTGCCTGGATAAAAATAAAACAAGATATATATACATATTGCCTACCAGATATTCACTTCAGATCTAAAGACACAGACTAAAAGTGAGGGAATGGAAAAAGATATTCCATGAAAATGGAAAGAAAAAGAAAGCTGGATTAGCAATACGTATATCAGACAAAATAGACTTGAAAACAAGACAGTAACAAGAGACAAAGAAGGGCATTACATAAAAGGATCAATTCAAAAAGAGGATATAACACTTTTAAATATTCACCCAACATTGGAGTACCTAAATACATAAAGCAAATATTAACAGACATAGAGGAAGATATTGATAATAATGCAATAACAGTAGTGGACTTTAACACCCCCACTTACATCAATGGATATATCATCCAGGCAGAAAATCAATAAGGAAACATCAGCCTAAACAGATACATTAGATCAGATAGACCTAATAGATATGTGCAGAACATTCCACCTCAAAACATCAGAATACACATTCTTTTCAAGTGCACTTTGAACATTCTCTAATATAGATCACATGTTAGGCTACAAAACAAGTCTCAATAAATTTAACAAGATTGAAATCACATCAGGTATCTTTTCTGACCTCAAAGATATGAAACTGGAAATCAACTACAAGAAGAAAACTGGAAAAAACAAAAATACATGGAGGCTAAACAATATGCTACTAAGAAAGCAATATGTCAACAAAGACATCAAAGAAAAAATAAAAAGAATACCTTGAGACAAATAAAAATGGAAAGACAACTGTTCAAAATCTATGGAATGAAGCAAAAGCACTTCTAAGAGGAAAATCTATAGTGATACAGGCCTCCCTCAGGAAACAAGAAAAATCTCAAATAATGAATCTGACCTTATACCTAAAGGAACTAGAAAAAGAAGAACAAACAAAATTCAATGTTAATAGAAGGAAGGGAATAATAAAGATTAGAATGGAAATAAAGACAAAAAATAGAAATTATTATTTAAACTAAGAACTGGTTCTTTGAAAAGGTAAACAAAATTGATAAACCTTTAGTCAGACTCATCAAGGAAAAAAAGAGGGCCCAAATAAATAAAATCAGAAATGAAAGAGGAGAGGTTACAACTGACACCTCAGACATACAAAGGATCATAAGAGAATAATACAAACAATTATACACCAAGTTGGACAACCTAGAATAACTGGATAAATTTCAAGACACATACAATCTTCCAAGACTGAATCAAGAAAAAATAGAAAATCTGAATAGACCAATCACTAGTAGTGAAATTGAATCAGTAATAAACGAACTCTCAGCAAACAAAGTCCAGGATCACTTGACCTCACAGGTGAATTCTACCAAACATCTAAAGAAAAGTTAATACCTATCCTCATCAAATTACTACAGAAATTTGAAGAGAATGGGACACTCCCAAACTCATTCTCTGTGGCCAATACTACCCTGAGAGCAAAACCAGATAAAGGCACTACAAAAAAAGAAAAGTACAGGCCAATAACTCTGATGAACATAAATGCAAAAATTCTCCAAAAATATTAGCAAACTGAATTCAACAATTCATTAAAAGGATCACAGGCCATGATCAAATGGGATTTATTCCAGGGATGCAAAGATGGCTTAATATCTGCAAATCAATTGATGTGGTACACCACATTAACAAAATAAAGGATAAAAATCATATGATCATCTCAATAGATGCAGAAAAAGCACTTGACAAAATTCAACATCAATTTATGATAAAAACTCTCAACAAAGTGGGTATAGAGAGAATGTACCTCAACATGACTAAGGCCATATATGAAAAACCCACAGCTAACATAATACTCAAGAGTGAAAAGATTAAAATTTTACCTCTAAGATTAGGAAGAAGACAAGGATGCCCACTCTTGCCACTTTTATTCAACATGGTATTGGAAGTCCTAGCCACAGCAAGCAGAAAATAAAAAGAGATGAAAGGCATCCAAATTGGAAAGGAAGCATTAAAACTGTCACTCTTGGCAGATGATATGATACTATATATAGAAAACTCTAAAGACTCCACCAAAAAACTGTTAGAACTAATAAATGAATGCAGTAAAGTTGCAGGATACAAAATAAATATACAGAAATCTGTTGTGTTTCTATACACTAATAACAAACTATCAAAAACAGACATTTTTTAATTCCATTTATAATTGCATCAAAAAGAATAAAATACCTAGAAATAAATTTAACCAAGGAAGTGAACGACTTGTACTCTGAAAACTATAAGAAATTGATGAAAGAAACTGAAGGTGATGCAAATAAATGGAAAGATATACTACGTTCATGGATTGGAAGAACTAATATTGTTAAAATGTTCATACTATCCAAAGCAATCCACAGACTTAATGCAACCCCTGTCAAAATACCAATGACACTTTTCACAGAACTGAGACAAATAATCCTAACATTTGTATGGAACTGCAGAAGAGCCCAAGGAGGTAAAGCAACCTGAAGAAAGAAGAACAAAGCTGGAGGTATCATGCTCCCTCATTTTAAACTATACTACACAGCTACAGTAATCAAAACTGTATGGTAGTGGCACAAAAACAGATAAATAGATCAATGGAACACAATAGAGAGCCCAGAATAAACCCACCCTTATATCAATTAATTTAAGACAAAGGAGCCAAGAATATACAGTGGGGAAAAGGCAGTCTCTTCAATAAATGGTGTTGGGAAAACTGGACAGCTACATGCAAAGGAATGAAACTGGCCACTTTGTAACACCATATCAAAAATAGACTTAAAATGGGTTAAAGACTTAAATGTAAGACCTGAAACCATAAAACTCCTAGATGAAAACATAGGCAGTAGGCACTTTGACATCAATCTTAGCAGTAGTTTTTGTATATATCTCCTCAGGCAAGGGGAAAAAAACAGAAATAAATAAATCAGACTACATCAAGCTGAAAGTTTTGCACAGCAAAGGAAACTATCAACAAAATGAAAAATCTACCTACTGACTGAGAGGAGATATTTGCAAATGATATATCTGATAAGGGGTTAACATCCAAAATATACAGAGAACTCATATAATTCAACATCAAAACAACCCATTTTAAAAATGGGCACAGGATCTGAATAGACATTTTTCCAAAGAAGACATATACATGGCTAACAGGCACATGAAAGATGCTCAAAATCACTAATCATCAGGGAAATTCAAATCAAAACCGCAATGAGTTATTACCTCACACTTGTCAGAATGGCTATTATCAAAAAGACAACAAATAACCAGTGTTGGTGAGGATGTGGAGGAAAGGGAGCCCTCATGCACTCTTGATGGGAATGTAAATTAGTGCAGCCACTATAGGAAACAGTATGGAGATTCACCAAAAAATTAAAAATATTAATAGAACTATCATATGATCCAGCAATTCTATTTCTGGGTATTTATCTGAAGGAAACAAAAACACTAGTTAGAAAAAATATATGCACCCCTATGTTCATTGCAGAATTGTTTACCATAGCAAAGATATGGAAGCAACCTAAGTCCCCATCAATTGATGAATGATTAAAGAAGATGTGATATATATATATACAATGGAATATTACTCAGCTTTAAAAAAAGAATGATATCTTGCCAGTTGTGAAAACATGGATGGGCCTAGAAGATATTGTGCTATGTGAAATAAGTCAGACAGAGAAAGACAAATACCATGTGATTTCACTTATATGTGGAAATCTAAAAACAAAATGAACAAACTTAACAAAACAGAAACAGAGTTATAGATTCAGAGAACAAACAGGTGGTTGCTAGAAGGGAGGGGACAGAAATAGGTGAGGGAGATTGAGAGGTACAAACTTCCAGGTGCAAAATAAATGAGTCACGGGTATGAAATGTACAGTGTGGGGAATATAGTCAATAGATATGTAATATCTTTGTATGGTGACAGATGGTAACTAGACTTATCGTGGTGTCCATTATGAAATATACAGAAATATCAAATCACTGTGTTGTATAATCGGAACTAACATAGTGTTGTAGGTCAATTATACTTCAAAAACTAATAAGCTCATAGAGAAATAGATCGATTTGTGGTTACCAGTGGCAGGCGGTGGAGGAAGTGGGAATTGGATAAAGGCAGTCAAAAGTTACAAACTTCCAGTAATAAAATAAATGAGTATTAGGGATGTAAAGTACAACATGATAAATATAATTAACACTGCCGTATGTTATATATGAAAGTTGTTAAGACAGTAAATCCTAAGAGTTCTCATTAAAAGAAAATGGTTTTAAAATTTCTTTAATTTTGTATATATATGAGATGATGGATGTTCACTAAACTCATTGTGGTAATCATTTGATGATGTACATAAGTCAAATCATTATGCCACACACCTTAAACTTATAGGGTGCTGTATGTCAATTATATTTCAATAAAACTGGAAGGAAAGAAAAACAAGGCTAGTTTGACTTACAACTCAAACAAATGCAAAATGCTTTTTCTCGATTCAACTATTTTGCTTTAACATACATCAGAAATACTTTATGTACACCTCCCATTTTGTCACATGGAATATTAAGAAAAATGTGCATTCAAGGGTTGATATTTTAAAAAATTAACTGCTTCATCAAGGACATTCTTGAGTGAAAACTTTTTCCCCCTTCAAGGGCATGGTGGTGAATAATACAATGACTAACTAGTACAGTTTGGTGCTACTGCCCTGATTGGTAGTTTTGCCCACTATTGTTTTGTACCATCAGTGCAAATGTCAACACAGTGAAAAAGAAAAATGACTTCTTAGAATTATTATGAAAAGAGTCTTGACCCTGTGGACCCCTGAAAGAGTCTCAAGAACTGTAGACCACACTTTGAGTACCACTACTCTAGCATTGAGTAGCATTAAGAAAAATAATAACTAACAAACTGATAGAAGGTAAAGAGAAATAATTTAAAAATGCTTAATAAGGCAAGAAAAGAGAGAGAAATGAATGTACATAGGTAGAACACATAGTACAATGGTGGATTTAAACCCTTAAGGTCAGTTCTTTCTTTTGTCTCCCATACAGGTAGAACCCAGCAGGTACTTCAAACCATTCTCCCAATGTTTCCAGATAGACTTCCATCCTAGGATAAGTGCAATTTAGCCTTAATCTGAGACTTCTGCTTCAAATGAGTGGAATGAACAGTGGGAACTAAGATCACTAAAGTTATTTGAGCAATAGGTTTAGAAAGAAATATGGTAGAAAATAACCCCTACTTTGCTAAATGAAGATGGCAACTCATACCCATTTACTTGAGAATGTAGATTCAACCCTGCAGATGAAGATCTAAGATGCACACATAGTATGTCAAAGAAAGGAAAATCGTTTGAGTACATAGTGCCTCAAGCTTCAGGAGAATTTTGTGATTGGCATACTCATTTGCTTTCTATCTAGAAGCAGATCGAAGGACAAACAGGATGAGGTAAGGAGTCATCCTCTAAATTCCCCTTCCCCAAAGACAAACTATCTAGTTCATTGAGTTGGACACTGCTAGGGATTCATCAATAGTATCTTCACTGTCCATCTCCATTGTACAGATGTGTCTATCTCATTGACTTGTTGTCCATCAAATCTGAATCTAATCTATCTCATTGACAGGCCTTGTCTCTCACAATATGCCTTCATTAGTTTGCTGAGAGGTGTTTGTCATTTATTTTGAGCTAAATCACAGATCCATCATAGAATTATAACATAAAAGAGTTAGAAGTAATCTTTGCAGTCATTTCTTCTAGCCCCTTACCTGGTAAAGAAATATCCTCTACAGTAGCCATACCTAGAGGCCATTCAGCAGGTTCTTAGATACTTCTGATAACAGCGAGCTCACTAACTTGTGAAACAGGCCATTTCACTTATAGTCAGCCCTAGTTCTTAGTAAGTTCTTCCTTATGTTGAATCAGGATTCCTTGGAATTTTCATCTCAGCCTAGGCACCCATTCAGATGTTCGCAGAATAAGAATAAGCCTACCATTTTTTTCCAGATAGCCTGCTACTTTGGGGTTAATATTGTAATTCTTTGTTTCTGATCTTATATTTAGATTTTCTTTGGAAAGCTAGGTACTGATGCTTTTGGTAGGTGACTTTGAAGAGTCTGTGTAGGGGGTGAGGAAGAGAGAAACACCTGCATCTATATGATAGCATCATTGTAGTGGACATATTTGGTTGGCTACCTAGCACCCACTCTCCCTTTTCAGATTTTATAACAGACCCCTGATTTTATTCAGATGTCCATCATCCACTCCCCAATCACACTAACCCAAGTGGCCCAGGGGAGGGTGATCTTGTCCTTAGCTCTAGGAATGGGTCTTGATTATTTCAGTCAATAAAGGTAATGCAAACCTCCTTCCAAGTGATTGGCTCAGAAATAAAAATTAAGCTAATAAATGCATGACATACACCTAGCAACTATTATTGATACAGGAGTAGGGTTGTGGCTTTGATTCAATCAGTTTGAAGGGAAGTACTCTTTATTTTATGATCAGGAGAAAGATTTTTCTCTCTCTGTCATTGAACATGAACAAGGAAATGTATTTCCCCAGTAGCTTTAGGCAGTCACCTTGTGACTGTGAAGGAAGCCAGCCTGTGCTCAAAGTGGACACACACAGAGGAAGGTTGAGTTGAGAAAATTAGAGAGAGATAGAACTGGGGACCTGATTGTACCATGCCCAGAGTTCATACCGTGTTTGGATTTCCAGTCAAGTGAGATAAAATTTTCTCTTATTATTTAAGTTGGTTTATGTTGGCTTTTCTGTGACTTGTAGCTCAAGACACACTAATACAACCATCTACTTCCTCAAGGTGAAGTTCCTGACTCTGATGTAGAATGGCAGGGTTAACTCCACTGGGTTGGTGCAAGTGGGATAGAAATTGAGGTAAAAGGAATGGGGCTTTTTTGACAGAGGAGTACAACCAATTATAAATTTGGACTTTGGGTATATCCCTAGGTAATTTTCTTTGGCCTTAATGCTAAGGAAGGAAACTAGCATTTGTTGAATGCCTGTTATGTGCCAGGCACTTTCCTATATGCCAAGTCATTTAATCCTCACTGTGAAGCAGGTACAAGTTTCCAGTGTGGAAAGTGAGGCTCACTGAGGTTAAATGAATTGCCCAGGATCACACAGCTAGTTGGTGGTAGAGTCAGGATCCAGTCTTGACCTGGTTGCCTCTAAGTCCAGTGCTCTTTCTGTCACATTCTTGACAGACAATTCTTTCCAGACAATTCTAGTCCCTATGCCAGAGAAAGCTGTTCAAAGTCTTAGACTCTTTTTCTACAATGTTAGTATTTTGTAGTAGTTAAAATATGGAATATGAACTCACATAAACATTGGCTCGAATTCTAGTACCAATTATTCAGCTCTATTTTTGTAAAGTTCTTCTTTACATTGAAGCAAGCCTACACCATTCACTGTCTTTTTGACCTTGCATGAGTTACCCTTTCTGTGCTTCAGTGTTCCTCCTTTGTAAAATGAAGATAATTACTTCACGGTGTTGCTGTGAGGATTAATGAGGTAATGCTTGTGAAGTTCCTGGAATATAGTGAGTACAGTGGTGAATCAAGAGTGAGGGGGTAGGAGGAGACTACCTCAGAGTGGAGGAGTATTTTATCACTGATTTTATTTAGGATTTGCAGGTCACGGTGATAAAAGGCATATCAAGTTTCAGTCAGTTTTCTTTAAGTTCTCTACAGAAAAGTCAGTCCTTTACTGCCTGTACTGGGGACATACCACTCTTAAAGCCCTGATCTTGGTAGGCCTGTCAGTGAATATATGCCATCCACTATTATTTTTAAGGCCACAAACAGGAAGGATCTTACAGTGAGGATAGGAGCATCAAACAAACTTAGTCTTTGCTGTTTAAAGGGCATTCATTTCATTAGGTGTAACCTTTGGCTTCGATTATTAGTTGGATTTTTAAAACTTGTAGTTTGATTCATATAGTTCTTCTAGTAGAAAGGAAGCACTGTGTATTAAACAAGTATTATCTTCCCTCCCAACCATAGGATCTTTTTTTTTTTTTTTTTAATTTGGCTGCGCCACGTCTCAGTTGCGGCATGCGGAATCTTTTTAAATTGCAGCATGCGAACTCTTAGTTGTGGCATGTGGGGTATAGTTCCTTGACCAGAGATCAAACCTGGGCCCCATGCATTGGGAACGCAGAGTCTTAACCACTGGACCACCAGGGAAGTCCCCCAACCATAGGATCTTAGACATGAGATTTGTTCAACATTCTTCAATGTTTAGGGAATGTCTTTTTGCCTTGTTTACAATGGAAGTCCCGTTGCATGGGGCACAAGAATAGTCAAATGGATTTATGTTGGCAGGGGTGGGTAGGGAAGGCTTTACATACATAATCTTATTGAATTTTCAAGATAACCCTGTGAAGTAATGGTTGAGGTCAGGGTATTATCTCACTTTTGCTGAGGAATAAACAGATTTGTGGATGAAGTGTAATCCCTTGGTAATGGGAGAGGGGAATTTTATTTCTCTGGTCTCTCACTTTCCAAGATAGGTGAGGGCTACTACTTTGCTTGAAACTCAGAAATGCCTTTCAGTTATATACTGATGAAAGCCAATATGTGATTCAGTTTGACTGGGCTAACAAAGCTTGTGATTCATTAACTGCTTTGAATAATTTCCCACTCCCAGTAGACCATGAGGCCCTTCAGAGCCAGGGCCTATACT
The DNA here is from genome assembly GCF_003031525.2 of Neophocaena asiaeorientalis asiaeorientalis. Classification (NCBI taxonomy): domain Eukaryota; kingdom Metazoa; phylum Chordata; class Mammalia; order Artiodactyla; family Phocoenidae; genus Neophocaena; species Neophocaena asiaeorientalis. Next base: position 302,824 of record NW_020173734.1, on the reverse strand, counting down.
ATTCATCCCGATATTCAAATTGTTTAGTAGGGTTTTGTGTGGTATTCATAGAAACATTAATCTTTAAGTAGTGGGGGACTACGTAGGAGAACAGAAATCTTCACGTCATTCTTCAGGCTTAACCCCTCCAGTTTCTCAGATACTGGAGCTTCTCTAGACGTCAGTGAGAGCCCAGCACTGCCTGAACTATATTTATGCCCAACTTCCATACCTACTTTTGCCAGGACAGATTGTCATGAAGGAATTAAGTCAAAGGGACCAACTCCCTTAGGCCAGGAGGAGGAGAGACTAGTAGAACATTGGGTAAACTTTCATGAAAGGTTGGATATCTACAGGCAAAAGGTCACATGGTCAAGGCTCAGGCCTTTCTCCTGTAAGTCATCAGGCCTTTCTCCCCACCATGCCAATTGGCTTCATGTAAAACCAGGCCTCTGATATCCACACCTTTTTCACTCTGTCCTGAACTACATGCCCTAACCTGCCTCACAGTCTCTGCTTGCCAATTTATTCCTGATCTTACTGGTTTCTGACCTTGTAGCCTATCTTTCCCAACAGTTTCATCAACATCTAATTTCAGCACTACTTCCTCAGCTCTGACCTTTATATTATGAGTTTGGCCATGATATGAATTCTTTGTCTGGTTATTCCATTGTTGGCTTTTAAGCACAAGAGAAGAAGCTACTGGTAGTGAAAGCCATCTTAGAAATGTAAAGGCAAAACCTCATGGGATCATGAAATGAAGATTATTGGAGGCCTCTGGAAATCTACAGATACCACAGGATCTGTTATTCTGAAGTTTGATTGCAAAATCACACATACAATATCATACCATCTGAAAGTAAAGATAGTTTTACTTCTTCCTTTCCATTCTGTATGCCATTTTTTCTCTTTTTCTTGCCTAATTTCCCTGGCTAGAATCTCCAATATAATGTCAAACAGAAGTAGTGAGACTAGACATTTTTTGGTCTTGCTCCTGACCTTACAGGGAAAGCTTTCATTCTTTCAGTCTTTAAGTATGATGATAGATGTGGGGGTTTTGTAGGTGCCCTTTTTAGGTTGAGGAAATGTCCTAGTTTGTTAATTTTGTTTGTGTGGGCTTCTCATTGCGGTGGCTTCTCTTGTTGCAGAGCACGGGCTCTAAGCACGTGGGCTTCAGTAGTTGTGGCTCACTGGCTCTAGAGTACAGGCTGAGTAGTTGTGGTGCACGGGCTTAGTTGCTCCGCAGCATGTGGGATCTTCTTGAACCAGGGATCGAACCTGTGTCCCCTGCACTGGCAGGCGGATTCTTAACCAGTGTGCCACCAAGGAAGTCCCAATTTTGTTGATGTTTTTAAAAAAAAAAAAAAACTTTTGGTTTTGTTGATTTTCTCTATTTTTTCTGCTCTCTATTCCATTTATGTCTGCTCTAATGTTTATTGATTCATTCTTTTTATTTCTTTGGATTTAGTTTGCTCTTCTTTTTCTAGTTTTCTAAGTTGGAAGTTTCATTATTGATTTGAGACCTTTCTTCTTTTACAATGCAGGCATTTAAAGTTACACATTTTCCTCTCACCACCGCATTAGCTTCATTCCATAGATTTTGTTGTTGTTTTGTGTCTTTTAAAACTAATTTTTATTGGAGTATAGTTGATTTACAATGTTGTGTTAGTTTCAGGTGTACAGCAAAGTGAATCAGTTGTACATATACATATATCCACTCTTTTTTAGATTCTATTCCCATGTAGGTCATTACAGAGTATTGAGTAGAGTTCCCTGTGCTATACAGTAGGTCCTTATTAGTTATCTATTCTCTCTATATAGTAGTGTGTATATGTCAATCCCAATCTCCCAATTTATCCCTCCCTCCTTTCCCCTTTGATAACCACAAGTTTGTTTTCTACATCTGTGACTGTATTTCTGGTTTGTAAATAGGTTCATTTGTACCATTTTTTTAGATTCCACATATACACAATACAGTATGATATCTATCTTTCTCTATCTGACTTACTTCATTCAATATGATAATCTCTAGGTACATCCATGTCACTGCAAATGCCATTATTTCATTTCTCAACCACTGTGCCACCAGGGAAGCCCCTGTTTGTTTTTTTTTGATATTGAGCTGCATTAGCTGTTTTCATATTTTGGAGGTTAATCCCTTGTCAGTTGCTTCATTAGCAAATATTTTCTCCCATTCTGTGGGTTGTCTTTTCATTTTGTTTATGGTTTCCTTTGCTGTGGAAAAGCTTTTAAGTTTAATTAGGTCCCATTTGTTTATTTTGTTTTTATTTTCATTACTCTAGGAGGTAGATCAAAAAGATCTTGCTGCGATTTATGTCAAAGAATGTTCTGCCTATGTTTTCCTCTAAGTTTTATAGTATCCGGTATTATATTTAGGTCTTTAATCCACTTTGAGTTTATTCTTGTGTATGGTGTTAGGGAAGATTTTGGTATGTTGTGTCTTAACTTTCATTCCTCTGAAAGTACTTTTCAAATTCTCATGATTCTTCTTTGACCCATTCGTTATTTACTAATATGTTGTTTAATTTCCACATATTTGTGAATTTCCCAAAATTTATTGTTATTGAGTTCTAATTTAATTCCACTATGGCTAGAGAACATACTTTGATTTCAAACCCAGGGTGACCCTCCCCCTCTATAAGATGGACACTGGAGGAAGGTGGTAGCTTCTAGTCTTCTTAGCTTATCCCTCCCTGCATGAAATCTCTGCATTATGAGCCAGCTGTGGCAGAAGTGGTTGGGGGCAGTATTATTGGCCTCCTACACCTAGAGTAGAGTTTACACCCTACAAGTGAACGATGGGTAGCTAAAGAGAGACCCATCCTATATGCCATGCCTGGCTGGAATAGAGTTTCTGTAACATGTTGCTAGAAGGTATGAGAAACAACAGCAACCTCACCATTCTGGGTGAAACTGTATCCCCAAACTAGAAACTGGGGGAGAAGGAACCCCTAACTTCTTGGCTGCACATGCCCAGGGTAGACTTCCATAACATGAGCTGGGAGAGGAGAGAGAGTAATAGAGTGAATTGTGGCTCAAAGGTCACAGACTTACTGTTCCTGCTGAGATTTAGTAGATATTCTTGAATGAATGTTTTTTCCATTTTCTGTAGCCCTTAGGAAATTTTCCAGTGACTTTGAATTATTTTTAAAATAATTTTCATCACTTAAATTGTTGTTTGGCTGGGGAGAGGGTAAGCTGGACTCATTCCAAAAGTCCTGCTCCCCAAATACTATTTTTATACATAGAAGCTTCTCTGGAAAGTCATCTTGCACCTGTCACCCTTCCTTATTTAGATAAGATTGAATGTTTTTAAAAGGTGCCCAAAGACCCAGGCTCCCTAGAAGTGGTCTAGAAGTTAAGAGATCAGATGACATGGATAGCAACCTCAGAAAGTGGCTGTGAGTCAGTGGTAGTCCAGGAATATTTCATTAAATTTTTGTTCTTGGCAAAGATCACCAAGGCACTCCTATGGTGGGGGCCAGACCACTTCTAGTGTCAATCTATATGATATCTATATGATCATGAAAGACGTGGAAGGTGAATATATCTGTTTGGCAAGAAGGAACACCCTGTTCTACCTTAAGAGTTGCATACGGCACACCTTTTAGCAATTATTACATTTCCACCAAGTCTTGCCTTATGTGACCCTCTGTACCTAGAATTTGGAAGTAATTTTGGACATGATGAAGAGAAAAGTTTCCTGCATTGTGAATAGAGCTGAGTGACTGATTTGATGCCCGGTGTCTGTTTTCCTGCCAAATTTATATAGTATCTTCAGGCATCAAAGCTTTCTGCCAGTTTATTGACCCCAGTTCATCAAGCACTTCTCTTCCCCTCTAAAGAAAAATGGAGTGCTACACTTCTGATAAAGGACCACTTAACTGTGGTCTCTACACAATATCTGATCATTCTACTTATTACTGTTAATCTTCATGGATAAACTTCATGGAGCATGGATCTTTGAACATTTAATATTTAAGGTCTTTATGATATTGCTTTTAAGTGGTGATGATAAACCCATTCTAATAAAGATAAAATAATGATTTAGTATGTTCCAGTGAAATTCCTTGGCCAAGGCCCAGCCAAGATGTCTTATGACAAAATGTCCCAGGGGATCTACAGTGAGAAACTCCCATGTAAATCAGAAATGTTTATCACTTCCTGGAATCCATTCAATGGTACTATAAGAAAACACTTCCTCCCCATTCCCCAGGCCATGGAAGACAGAACTTCTATCAACTCTTCTACCTTTCAAAGATAGTTTAGAGGAAGGAGATTGTGCCCCATTTATTCTGTCCATTCATTACTTGGTTCTGCCTAATGAAGGAAGAATAACTAGTATGATTGGTGATTGCTTGACATCTGTTGAGCCACACTCAACAAACGGGTAAAGTAACAATAATTCCAAAACAGAATTAATATTACTCTTTCTCGCTTTTTCCCTTTAACTGCCTTACTCATGGATTGGTAAATGTGTAAGCAGTTACCTGCTCCCATGTATGCAGGGCCTATAACATGCCACCTTCTATATGGAAACTTGGTCAGCATCTCTCTCTCTCTCTCTCTCTCTCTCTCTCTCACACACACACACACACACACACACACACACACACACACTTTTGTTTGTTCTCTTGCTGGTAACTATATGTGTAAAGCAGACCTGTGGTCCTTAGAAATGACTTTGTAAGCCAGAATCTACCATATAGATACAACTCTCTGCAAAGACAGGTCTAATCTAGTTTCAGCAAGGTAATAGAAAGATGCTGTTTTGATCTCAAGTTACAGCTACATTCTCTAATCTAGCTTTAGCGAGAAAGTCATATGTTTTGGAGGTTATTGAGCACTTGCTCTGTTCACTAATAAAGTTGATACTCTCTGATCCCCTTTTGACTATCAATGTACCATATTCTATATATTTTTTGCATTAGACAGAACTCAGAATGGAGAAACCGTAGTTCCTCCCTCCAAAATTTACAAGTTACTAACAATTCATTCCATAATTCTCTGTTTTGAGAGCCATAGTAAACAACTTACTGAAAAGAGGGAAAGATTATATGGGCCTTTGAAATAGCAAGTCTTCAAGTTCCTTTACCTTTGCCTGGTTTCACAACCTTGATCTACTGTGGCTTTCTACCCATAAAATAAAATGAATCTAACATTGTGATGGGGGTTGTTCTTGTCCCAACAAGACTCTGACTCCAGCCACCTCTACCCCAGAGCCTGATTCAATCAAATCCTATATAACTGGTAAACAAACCTGGTGGAAGATATGATCTTATCTGGAAAGTACTGTATAATGATAAGGATGATCATACACAGCTGTACTCCTGGCAGAGAAGACCTATACCCATGAGCCTATGGCACAATATCACCACTGTGGCCCTTTCAAAATAGTGACTAAGCTTACCTAGACTTTTAGCAGTCTCATATTTTAAATGATCAGAAACAGGATGGGGTGACCCAAGAGATCATTGTATCCTTTCCCTACTCCTCTTAGAGGTCAATCTAGTTTTTATCTCCAATATGCCTCATTCACACAGTCTTGACATTTTTCCAGCAGTGATGGATATTCTCCTCATAACACATTTTATATCTTGCATCTGTCTTCCATAGCATCTGCATTATGAGATGCTGTAACAAATTACCACAAAATTGGTGGCTTAGAAAAACACAAATTTACTCTCTCACAGTTCTGGTTTGGCTAGAAGTCCGAAGTCAAAGTGACAGCAAAGCCACATTCCCTCCAGAGACTCTATGGGAGAATCCTTCTTTGCCTTTTTGAGCTTCTGGTGGTTCCAGGCATTCCTTAGCTCGTGCCTGCATAACTCCAATCTCTGCCTCCATATCCACATGGTCTTCTCCCCTGTGTCTGCCTCTGTGTCTCCTTCTTTTCTATTATAATACTTATCATTAGATTTAGGGCCCACCCTAATCCAGGATGATCTCATGTCAAAATCCTTACTTTCATAACATCTACGAAGACCCTTATTCCAAATAAGTCACATTCTGAGGTTGAGATGGACATATATTTTGGGGGGGCACCATCCAACCCCCTACAGCAACCAGGTGCCATTTTGTATTTCCAGCCCCTGGTTTGTGCTCTGATTTTTGAGGGTGCTCTTTCCCATTTATAGTTTTACTCAACTCTGAGACTTGCCACTTCATACTATTTTTCTAGCTTTGATTTTTGGCTTCTGTATCAAGATTTGTTTGGCTACAAACATAGGTGGCTTAAACAAGAAAGGAGGGACTTATTGGTTCATGCTAATGAAGTCTAGGGGTAATAATGGCTTCAGTTGTAGCTTGTTACAGAGGCTCAAGTGATAATGTTAGGGCCAATTTCTGTGACTATCTTGGCATTGCTTTTTCTCTCTGCTGGCTTTTCCAGGTTGCCTCCTTTCTTGGTAACAAGATGGCTGAAGCAGCCCCAAGTTTCATATTCTCATAAAGCCAAAGTCAATGGAAAAGGAAAGTACTTCTACCTCTCGGAAACATCAGTAAAGGGCTCATGGCTTCTCATTGGTTCAGATTTAGTCACATGCCAATCCATGAGATAATCACTATGGCCAGGGATATGCTGATCTGATTTGGCCAAATAAAGGCTACTCCTGGAACTGAGAGTGGAGGTCATTTCCAATCAAATCAAATGGGTTGAAAGTTAGGCAAAGTATATCATCGAGCAGAAGATGAGGTCGTATTTCTGGAAGACTGGGGAGTGAATATCATGGGGCTATATCAGTGTCCACTATAGCTTCCCTCTTAATCATGACTTGGGTTCTTTCTTTGGCTAAGCTATCATTTGTAGCCTTGGATAAATACATCATTTCAATTCATGACCTCATGGTGTCTTAAAGAAGCTGACTCCAGAGATTTACCTAGGCTTTCTTCCAAAAGCATTGCCTATGGGCTACACAGTCAGTATGTCCTTCTGAGTGCCCAAAATACCAGGCAAAGTATAAAGAGAATACCTGGTAGAAGAACTTTTCTGCTGCCCTGTTTGATAGATATCCAAAACAGGTCTGGCTTTGCTAAAAGTGAGGATTGAGTAGATGCTCAGTGCTAGTCTACTGTCCAGCAGTATGTCATTTGGTCTTCTGTTTGTGGATGTAATTCTGAGATGAGCATTAAAACAAGGAAATTTCTATCTGGGTTAACATGGAACTCTAAATACCCAAAAGGATGAACCAAGTCAAAATATACTAATACTATGGCCTTTTCAATGTTCCAGATGACTAGTGATTTGATGAATTATGGAGACTGTGAACTATTGAAATTATGTAAAAAATTTATAGTTGAAATTGACCAATCAATATCGTAAGGGATGTGATATTGCTTGAAGATCATTGTGTAAGGAACTAACTTTCTCATATTGTATTTTAATACCTAGTATGATTGGCCTATACACTCTTAAATATTTTTGTGGCTCTCTGGATATATTTAATTTTCCAATATTGGTCATCAGTGAAGAATGTAGTACCTCAAAATTAAAATTTATTTAAAATTACTTAAGAAATACAACATATTAGAAAGATTATAAAATCTATTGGCTACTTCTTTTGAAAACAAGATATTGGAGTAAATAAGCTTTCAAATTCTCATATGATATTCAGTTTCATGAAAGCAAGACATGTAGCTATTTTAAAAGAAATTTTTATATTATAAAGAATTTGATTTTCTAATAACTATAATTAAAACTTCAAGTCACTTCTAATTTTCTAATTTTTATATAATAATTTGAAATAATTTTATTTATATAATTTGTGCTGAACATAGTGATGTTTTTATTTTTGATAAATAAATGATATTTTAACTAAAAAATGTGCTTAGGGAAAGGGCATCTTTCTCTAATTTGCATAAAAGCTCTAGTGATTGGGCTTGTGGTGGCCCTGAGTGGTTACCTTTGATGAGGCAGATAGAGGGATTGGATAAGAGAGAAGAACACAGGTAAATTACTGTTAATGTTCTAGTTCCGGTTTGGATGGTACTTTTACTGGTGTTCAGTTATAAGTAGATATATAAATAAATAAATAAATAAATGAAAATAAGTTCATGAACTAGTGATGAAGTATCATGAACTGAAAAGCATAATTAATTCAGTTCTATGCACTGGAGGTCTAGCAAAAATATATTTGTGGAGCAAGATTAAAAGAAAATATATTCCACATCCAGCAAGATAAACAATATGGAGCACAGGGACTTGTATCAATCCTAAAAGTTTAGACTTTATCTTTCCCCTCCTTTGCCCCAATAGAGAAGGATCAAAGTGCAGAGCAGTTTACAGGAAGCCCACCAAGCAGCCTGGGTGGGATATTTGTGGACTTTACGTAGTTCATGGGCCTGTGTCTGGCAGGCCAGGAAGGTCAAAGGAGTATCAAACTGGAGACAACTTTAACTTTAGCTCCCAAATCTTTGAATCAGATTATAAGACCATAGGTCCATGGTGGGTTAGTGCTGTGTGTTGTTGTAAAGAGTTTTGAAATATAGAGGGATTGTGCAGGAATGAGAAGAGACCTGAAGATGGTAGCCCTTCTTTCAATGTGATTACATTGGGGACTCCTAAATGAGCCCAGTAATCTTCATCTGAACAGTATCTTATTTTGTGCAGATTACATAAAGTTCATGTCCACACTGAGGGGAAAGCATGACCTAGCATCAACATGTTTTTCTTCCTCCATCAAGAGAAGATGACTGTCAGTTACTGCTCTTCAGAGTTACATTGTTTTTCTAGAATTAGCCTTATAACAACACTACACAACAGGTGCAGTTACAGGAATTCTCTGGAACCATCTACTACAGGCTAACATATAGGAGATAATATTGGACAGATGGGGTTGGGAGTGTTAGAGGGGACATTCCTCTGTGAAACTGGCCACGTGGGCAGAATATATATATATATATATATATATATATATATATATATATATATATATATATATATATATATATATATATATATATATATATATATATATATATATATATATACACACATTTGTATATGTACTTGTGTATATATATATACATGTAAATATGCATATATATGTATAATCTCTCTCTCTCTTTTTGTATTTGATGTATACAAATACATAGTGCCGTGTAACTATTTTGGTGATTTACTTTGCTTATCCCATGTTTTCAAAATGGTAGCTACTCTCCTAACCACCTCTCCCCTTCAAGAGCATTCACAAATTCGTGTTTAATTTATCTATTCTGACCTTTCACCTGACAAACCTCCCAAAGAATTGTAGGACCTTTGCTGTGGCCGAGGCATTCTGGCAGCTATGGATTCTGCTTACCTTCTTCTCCAACCTAGCCCCAGTAACCTGTCTTGTTTACAAAGTGGAGACAGATGTCTCCAACAGGGAAGTGTTGGCAATCTTTTTGTAAGAGTATCTCTAGAGACTGTGCCTACATGTGTATATCTTGAAGAAGCTGTTTACAACTGTAATCAACTACCCTGTATATGAATGGGAATTACTGGTTCTAAAGATCAGAGAAACCATTTCCAGGAGGCTCAGCACCAGTGACCATGAAATCAGGAGACAGCAGCCTGGAAAACTTCCAGATAATGTGGAAGTCCAGCCAGTGCCAGATGTGGTAGACTCCATGTTTGGGAACCTCACAGCTGCTTTTATTCTGTTGAGCATGCTTTTCCTTCCTTTTGGTAGATCACCAGCTGTCCTATGTGCCTCAACTCAAGTTACAACAGCAAAATTCACTTCAGCTCTGGGAAACTGATCCCACTTAGCAACTTCATAACAAATTCCTGAGAAGATGACCTTAATTTCAAACTGTCTCAGTTAAAGTGGCCTTATTGGGCTAACTTAGAACAAAATTGTAATGGTTTCTATTGCATTTGTGAATGATGTAATTTGAGGAGGGGCTTTTCATAGTGTGATTTCTGGGACTTTGGTTCACAGGGTGTAATTAGAGGCATAACCACCTACCCAGGGTTATTTAGAGGGCAGTCCCTGCAGGCACTAAGTGGCAGGTGTGACCTCAGTGACAGCTGCCCCTATACAGTGTCCACAAGACTATATGCATGCTATTTAGAAATTAACTGAATGCTCCTCTTTGTTCTCCACAAAAATTTTAAAATTTCCCCATGTTATCCTGGACATCTTCTTCCATGTTAATAACTGGAAGTCATTAAGCAGCCCCTCAAATATGCTCTTAGGTCTTCAGTTATTTTTAGCACACCGTCTCACACATAGAGACATTGTATATAGACACTGTACATAGTGAAGTTTGAGGGGCCTTGAACTGCTAAGATTTTGCTTATAAGAGATTAACTTTAGCCATAAAATTTGAGGGGTTTTATGAGTTGAACATGAGTTATAAGTGGGATTGGTAGGGGGTGGAGGAGTGGTTTTGTGTTCAGATTTAAAGGAAGCAGCCAGCCCCCGTGCTTTACATGTAGTTTGTGCTCAGCCCAGCAGGATCTATATTAAAATTGGGACACCACAGAGAAGATTAGCATGTCCCTCGTATCCACTGTATAATGTGATTTGGGGAGCCAGTGTTGTCGTGGTCTGGGTTCAGGCTAACATATAGAGTATAACATATTCTCTATATTTGAGAAGGTAACGTATCCTCATATGACATGTAGAAAGGCATGAGGTGCATCTGTGCATACAACATGGCAACAGTTAAACACGTGATCTGACAAGCACTCTCTCTGTGGTGTGCTTTCATTGGCGGGCCAAATACGGTCTGGTGTGAGGCATAGCCTCTGCCATTGGTGTGAATCTAGGGAGAGCTGACTCAGTAGTGGGACTAGAAGCAGCAAAGATCCCCTATACCACAGGACTTCAGTGTTTACAGGTGAGACATAATTCCTGCATTTGAGGACATAGGACAAAATAGGTACATAATGAAGCCAGAAGGCAACAACCTTTATTTAGCATTAGAGGTGCAGATAAGGAACTGGGGAGCATTCAGAAGGCAACAGTTACTCGCGTAGTTTAATATGGAAACTTCTATGCGTTGGTGGGGTAAACTGAAATACAGTGACTTATATGGCAATATTTGGGAAGTCATCTATCTACAATGACAGTTGAGGGCTTGCCTGGTATGCTTTCAGGAAAAAAAAAAAAAAAAGGCAAGAACAGGCTGTCACTTGAAGCCAGTCCCAGAGGGGCAGCAGAGTCCAGCAAAGGCATTGTATAGGCATAAAGAAGCAGCTAATTATCTATCTATCTATCTAATTTTCCAGCTTTACTGAGATATAATTGACATGTAGCATTGTGTAAGTTTAAGGTGTACAATGTGTTGATTTGATACACATATATATTGCAATATGATTACCACCACAGTGTTAGCTGACACCTCCATCATGTCACATAATTACCTTTCCTTTTTTGTGGGGAGAACATTTAAGCTCTACTCTCTTAGCAACTTTCAGGTATATAGTACAGTATTGTTAACTATAACCACAATACTGTGCATTAGATCCCCAGAACTTATTCATCTTATAACCGGAAGTTTGTACAGTTTGACCAACATCTCCCCATTTCCTCCACCCCCCAGCCCCTGGTATCCAGCATTCTACTCTCTTTTTCTATGAGTTCAGCTTTTTGAAGATTCCATGTGTAAGTGAGATCACACAGTATTCGTCTTTGTCTGACTTATTTCACTTTAGCATAATGCTCTCAAGATCCTTCCATCGTGTCACAAATGGCAGGATTTCCTTCTTCCTCATGGCTGAATAATATTCATATATGTCACATATTATATTTTATATATCATATATTTCATATTATATAATATCACATCTTTATCCATTCATCCATTGATGTTCACTTAGGTTGTTTCCATGTCTTGGCTATTGTGAATAATGCCGCAATAAACAAGGGAGTGCAGATATCTCTTCGACATCCTGGTTTCATTTCTTTTGGATATATACCCAGAAAGGGGATTGTATGATCATATGGTAGCTCTGTTTTTAATTTGTTGAGGAACCTCCACACTGTTTTCCAAAGTGGCTGTACTGATTTACATCCCCACCAACAGTGCACAAGGATTCCCTTTCTCCACATCCTTGCCAACACTTGCTATCTCATCTTTTTTATAATGCAGCTACCATTTATTGAGTACCAACTAGGTGCTGGCATTTCATTTAATCTGCTTTTCATTTGCATTTCATTTCATTTGCTCGCATTTCATATTTGTAGCTCAACACACATCCAGCAATCCAACCAGCTACCTTCTCTGATTCTCCACACCTAGGCTGCTAAAAGCTACTTGAGAAAAATTTCAAAAACCTGTGGACTGGTGTTCAAACTCAGCTGAGCTCTTTTACATTTTCTGGCAGCTGCTCGCTATATCCTAAACCAGTGGGTCTCAAGGTGTGGCCTCCTTGACCAGCAACATTAGCATTACCTAGAAACTTGCTAGAAATGTGAATTCTTGGGCCCCAGACCTGCTGAATCTGAAACTCTGGGGCTGGAGCCCTGCATTCGGTGTTTTAACAAGTCCTCCAGTAGGTTGTGATGCACGCTAAAGTTTGAGAACCTCTGTGGGCCTAGCCTAATCAACTCCTTTCCCCCTTTCCCTCAAAATCCATTTCAAACTTTTCTCAGTCTCCTCAAACCCCTTACCCTCAAAACTCCTTCTTTATTTTCATTTTTAAAAAACCCAGGGACCTTCGAGCAGAGGTTCCCACATTTTCTATCCCCATGGCTACAAAATTTCTGTACCAGAAAATTTTTTTTTCTCTTTTGCACTTTTCTCAGTGGAAGAGAGCACCTTTCAGGTAACCACGCCCCACGCCTCCGCCAGATTATCTTTTTATATACTCTGAGTTCCAACTCCTCTTCTCTCTTCATCCCTTCCAATTTTTTTATCAGTAGCTTAGGCCTCTCTCCAGAACTCCAGGCAAATATGTTGACTCAATCAAAAAACATTTGAGTACCTATTTCCTACCTCAGTATGACATCGCTAACTTTAGCCCTAACACCTGAGAGCCATTCTTGATATTTCCCTCTCCTTATACCCAACATACCTCTGGAGAAGAGATTTTGCAAAATAGAGTTGGGAAAGACATGAAAAAAATTCACAAAAGGGAATCAGGATAAAGATTGAGAAGGTTTGGTCAACAAAGATAACATTCAATCAAGACTGAATTAGTGTTGGGGGAAGAGAAATGGGACATAGTAGAAAGGAAGAGACCCTGTTTCAGGGACCCTTATGAATATGGCATGTGAGAAGTCCTTGGGAGGTAGTTGGACAAGACAACAATGAAAAAGGTTAGGTAAGGTACACAAGGAATATGAGATATGATAGGAAGAAGGAGGAAAGGAATCACAATCTTGGCCATTACTCTCAGGGAGAGCAGAAATGCTAAGCTCATAAATGTGTATGAGGATTGGGAACAAAAATGGCACAAAAATGGCCAGAAGGGTTGCTAAAGCACACCATGGAAGAGAAGGCAAAGAAACAGGAGAAAGGAAAGAATAACAATTTCAGTTTATCCTTTTTATGAAAAATTGATGTGATGGAAATTTAATATTTGTAAAAATGATGTTTGAGAAAGCATTTATTAATGTTTATTATATGTAAAATGCTTTAAAATAAGAAATTGTAAGGATAAACAGGAATAATTTATGCAATAGTACTTCTAAAATGATAAAGTATTTTCATTACAAAAGATAATTCTTATCATGAGATGGAATCGCCTTAACATAGGATTTGAGGGTCTATTATACATTAGTTCAAAGAGGGGGTTTGCATATACAATGAGATCTGAGGAAGAATTCCTAGATTGTGGTTGCATAAACCCTACCTTGTGTATTAACTGCAATCATCTTGTGTGACAAGTACCAAGAAGGTGTAGGTAACAAAAAATTGCAGTTCACACCCTGAAGAAAAACTTCTCGCAATGGGCTGCTATGGTGATTGTACCCAGTACTACTCTCTGTGCACTATTTTGGGCACACTTGTGGAAAGCACTTAAAGTGGTTTCCGAAAGTGCTTATGTTTTGTGATTAATCAAGATAAATACTAAAAAAAAAAGACAGAGAGATAAATACTAATGAGTTCTTTGTTTCATTCTAGCCAAGACTTGTAGGGTTTGTACCAATGTGTTAGATTCTACTGTACATTTGTACAATTGCTTAAATAAGGGCTTCTCTCTCTTTCCATCTTAGAACCTAAGAAGGCAAGGGGAAGCTGATAAAGTTGTTTATTTAGCCTATTGGACCCTGAAGAAAGGTATTGAAACTAGGCTACATTATATCAGTATTTCTGGTCAATTCAGTTAAACATATAATTAAATAGTCCTATTACTTTCATGAAATGATATTAACTGGTTGGCTGACTAAAACGTTGACAGAGTTTTATCTTTGCATAGTTGCTATATCTCCCCACAAAATAATTTTACCAGGTTTTAAACAAATTTTCTGGCCACACCATACATTTTTGTAAATTGTACTCAAACAGCCAGTTATGATGTCAAGTGAATGTCTGAATTACTTTTGCTTTAGAACCAGTTTTTCCAGCTGTCATTTTAGACATGTCCTAATACGTTAAGCTATCTATATGTTGGTAAAACAACCAGTCAATTCAGTGAAAATCAAACTATTAAAAGCGGCATGAAATAAGTTCATCTGATAGATTTACTGAAATCTCACTCTTTGCTCAGTTGTTCTGTTATCTGTCTTCAATTGACAAAGACTTATTATGTGTAGCTCCTTAATCCTCAAATAGGTCTGAGCAGAATCTGATTAATTAAAATGATTTTGCAAAGACAGTTATGAGATGGGATTAGGCAAGTTTGGGGATGCATGAAGCCTGTAGAAAAAACTAGGACATACTCAATTAGTTTTGCATGATTTAGGTAGCTAATAGAGCAGATGAACCACTGATGTCTCTTTTAGCTTTAGAATTTTCTTATGTAGACGTGGCATCAAATCCCTATAAGTTGTAGATAAATAAAATATAGTATATCCATATAAATATTATTCAACCATAAAGAAGAACATAGTACTGATGCAGGCTACAACATGGATGAACCTTTAAAACCTTATGATAAGTGAAAGAAGCCAGTCACAAATGGACCCATAATATATGATTGCATTTATATAAAATGTCCATAATCGGCAAATCTATAGAGACAGAAGGTGGATTAGTGGCATTTTAGGACTGGAGGAAGGATGGGTAATATGGGGGTTATAGTTAAATTGTACAGGATATCCTTCTGAGGTGATGAAAATATTCTAAAATTGACCATTCATAGTTGCACAAGTCTGATCCAACTGTATTCTAGGACACCAGAGGCTATATGGTCAAGTGGAGAAAGAAAACAGAAGAGCTTTGGAGTCATTGGGAGCTGGTTTCTCTTACCTGCTCAGTTAGTTACTGATAACCTGTACCATCCTGAAAAAGTCAATTTCCTCATATATGAAATGGGAATATTACCTAACCTCCCACAGGATTGCTCTAAGAATAAAATGAGATACTTTCAATAAAGAGCCTAGGGGAGAGACCTTCAAGATGGCAGAGGAGTAAGATGTGGAGATCACCTTCCTCCCCACAGATACATCAGAAATACATCTACATGTGGAACAACTCCTACAGAACACCTACTGAACGCTGGCAGAAGTTCTCAGACTCCCCAAAAGGCAAGAAACTCCCCCATGTACCTGGCCGTGTGGCTGACAGGGTCTTGGTGCTCTGACCGGCTGTCAGGCCTGTGCCTCTGAGGTGGGAGAGCTGAGATCAGGACATTGGACCACCGGAGACGTCCTGGCTCCACATAATATCAACTGGCAAAAGCTCTCCAAGAGATCTCCATCTCAATGCTAAGACCCAGCTCCACTCAACAACCAGCAAGCTACAGTGCTGGACACCCTATGCCAAACAACTAGCAAGACAGGAACACAACCCCACCCATTAGCAGAGAGGTTGCCTAAAATCATAATAAGGTCACAAACACCCCAAAACACACCACCAGATGTGGTCCTGCCCACCAGAAAGACAAGATCCAGCATCATTCATCAGAACACAGGCACCAGCCCCCTCCACCAGGAAGCCTACACAACCCACTGAACCAACCTTACCCACTGGAGACAGACACCAAAAACAATGGGAACTACAAACCTGCAGCCTGTGAAAAGGAGACCCCAAACACAGTAAGGTAAGCAAAATGAGAAGACAGAGAAACACACAACAGATGAAGGAGCAAGGTAAAAACCCACCAATCAAACAAATGAAGAGGAAACAGGCAGTTTATTATAGTTGAAAACTTCCCTAATATGGGAAAGGAAATAGTCAATCAAGTCCAAGAAGCACAGAGGGACCCATACAGGATAAATCCAAGGAGAAACACACCAAGACGCATATTAATCAAACTATCAAAACTTAAATACAAAGAAAAAATATTAAAAGCAGCAAGGGAAAAAACAACAAATAACATTAAAGGGAATCTTGCAGAAGGTTAACAGCTGAACTTTCCGTAGAAACTCTGCAAGCCAGAAGGGAGTGGCAGGACATATTTAAAGTGATGAAAAGGAAAAACCTACAACCAAGATTAGTTAGAAAAAAAAAAAAAAAAAGAATGAAATTAGAACACTCCCTAACACCATACACAAAAATAAACTCAAAATGGATTAAAGACATAAATGTAAGGCCGGGCACTATAAAACTCTTAGAGGAAAACATAGGCAGAACACTGTATGACATAAATCACAGCAGGATCCTTTTTTACCCACTTCCTAGTGTAAAGGAAATAATAACAAAAATAAACAAATGGGACCTAATGAAACTTTAAACCTTTTGCACAGCAAAGGAAAGGATAAGCAAGACAAAAAGACAACCCTCAGAATGGAGAAAATATTTGCAAATGAAGCAACTGAGAAGGATTAATCTCCAAAATTTACAAGCAGCTCAATAACAAAAAACAAACAACCCAATCCCAAAATGGACAGAAGACCTAAATAGACATTTCTGCAAAGAAGATATACAGATTGCCAAGAGGCACATGAAAAGCTGCTCAACATCACTAATTATTAGAGAAATGCAAATCAAAACTACAATGAGGTATCACCTCACACTGGTTAGAATGGGCATCATCAGAAAATCTACAAACAACAAATTTTGTAGAGGGTGTGGAGAAACGGGAACCCTCTTGCACTGTTGGTGGGAGTGTAAATTGATACAGCCACTATGGAGAACAGCATGGAGGTTCCTTAAAAAACTGAAAATAGAACTACCATATGACCCAGCAATCCCACTACTGGCATATACCCTGAGAAAAACATAATTCAAAAAGAGGCATGTACCACAATGTTCACTGCAGCTCTATTTACAATAGCCAGGACATGGAAGCCACCTAAGTGTGCATCGACAGATGAATGGATAAAGAAGATATGGCACATATATACAATGGAATATTGCTCAACCATAAAAAGAAATGAAATCGAGTTATTTGTAGTAAGGCAGATGGACCTAGAGTTTGTCATACAGAGTGAAGGAAGTCAGAAAGAGAAAAACAAATACCGTATGATAACGCATATATATGGAAACTAAAAAAAAAGAAAAAAAGACTTTCTGAAGCACTTAGGGGCAGGACAGGAATAAAGGTGCAGATGTAGAGAATGGACTTGAGGACATGGGGAGGGGGAAGGGCAAGCTGGGACGAAGTGAGAGTGGCATGGACATATATACACTACCAAATGTCAAGTAGATAGCTAGTGGGAAGCAGCAGCATAGCACAGGGAGATCAGCTGGGTGCTTTGTGATCACCTAGAGGTTTGGGATAAGGAGGGTGGGAGGGAGACACAAGAGGGAGGAGATATGGGTATATATGTATACGTATAGCTGATTCAGTTTGTTGTAAAGCAGAAACTAACACACTATTGTAAAGCAATTGTACTCCAATAAAGATGTTGAAAAATAATAAAGAGCCTAGCACAGTGCTTGGCACATTTGTAGCCACCCAAGAAATGTTAGCTCCCTTTCCACTCTCACTGTCATGTAGAATTTCCCATCTGCTCAGATTTCATCCTTATGAACATTTGCCAAAATGCCATTTCATCCCCCCCTTCCTTGTGAGGTTATCACATTACCATCCAACAAAGCAACTGAAGTTTTAGGTTTGAATAACAAGTGACGAAAACCCGACTGTGTAAGTCATTAAAATTTGTTTATAAGTGGGAAAGACACAAAAAGAGATAAAAAATTAGGGCTGGAGGACAGTAACAGAAGCATTTTGCAGTTGGCGACACCCTCACAAATGACTAATCTCCAAGAAGAAATTTGATTCCTTCAACTGCAAGGAAAAGATGTTTAACACAGGCAGCTGTGGTGATAAATCTTCCTATCAATTGTGGTTATAAGTCTGGAAAATCTTGAGTTAACTGTGCTGATGAATCATGCACATTTATTTCTACTTGTTTAAATATATTTTTCCTTTATGTACACAGAGATGGCTTATATTAAAGCTACCATTAAACACTGGTATCACAAAACCACTAAAGAGAATTAATTTTCTAGCATCCATGATAATAATGTAGATGCCAACTCACCGCATGCAGTTTTCCTTTCTCTGTACAAATATTAAAATAATATTTCTGCTTGCAGTGTTCAAGATATTATTTTCTTGATCCCAGCCACAGAAAAATAAATTCAGGAGAAGACTTTTTGATTGTATGTACAAATTGTTAAAACAGTCCTATTTGCCAAAAATATATAGTCCACTGAGACCCTAAATATTTAAGTAGGATAAAAAATAATCCACAATTTAAATGCGAGTATAGAAAGTCTTGTGGTGATTTAAATATTCATAGCCTCAGGCTCAAAATAATGTTTTCACTTTAGGAACAGAAAGGAACATGTCGCTGCTTTGCAATTGAGTTGTCTAATGCAAACAGAGGCTGAGGGTGGGGGAGAAGAGAAACTAAGGTGGTGGAAGGCTAGACATTGCTATATTTACCTAACTAAAACTAATGTTTACTTTCATCCTAAAGATTTGTTGAGAATTTCTAAGAATGGGAACTTCAGCAATGATTCTGGGGAAAGGATGTGTGATCTTCTAAGAGAAACTTTTTTCTCCCTGGTCGATTTTTGGTACATTCATTCTCTTCTCAGATAGTAAGTTTTTAAGTAGTGCTTTGAGGAGTTTTTCTCTTCTTTTGCACTTTTTTCCAGTTTAATTGAGATATAATTGACACATAACATTGCATAAGTTTAAGGTATGCAGTGTGAAGATTTGATACACTTATTATTGCAAAATTATTACTAGAGTTAGTTAACACCTCCATTACCTCACATAATTACCATTTCTTTTTTATGCTAAGAACATTTAAGATCTACTCTCTTAACAACTTTCAAGTATATAATACAGTATTGTTAACTATAGTCACCATGCTATACATTAGATCCCCCAAACTTATTCATCTTATAACTGGAAGTTTGTATCCTTTGACCAACATCTCCCCATTTCCCCCACCCCCAGCCCCTCACAACCACCATTCTATCTTCTATGAGTTTGGCTCTTTTAGATTCCACATATAAGTAAGATCATAATACAGTATTTGTCTTTTTCTGTCTGGCTTATTTCACTTAGCACAGTGCCCTCAAGATACATTTATGTTGTTGCAAATGGCAGGACTTCCTTCTTTCTCATGGCTAAATAATATTCCTAATCATCACTTCTTTATCCATTTATCTGAGGGTGAACACTTAGGTTGTTTCTTATCTTGGCTATTATAAATAATATTGCAATAAACATGGGAGTGCAGATATCTCTTTTTTAAGCATTTTTTTAAATTAATTAATTAATTTATTTTTTGGCTGCGTTGGGTTATCATTGCTGTACATGGGCTTCCTCTAGTTGCAGCGAGTGGGGGCTACTCTTCATTGCAGTGCATGGCCTTCTCATTGTGGTGCCTTCTCTTTGTTGCCGAGCACGGGCTCTAGGCATGTGGGCTTCAGTAGTTGTGGCACACGGGCTCAGTAGTTGTGGCTCGTGGGCTCAGTAGTTGTGGTTCACGGGCTCTAGAGCACAGGCTCAGTAGTTGCGGCACACGAGCTTAGTTGCTCCACGGCATGTGGGATCTTCCCGGACCAGGGCTTGAACCCATGTCCCCTGCATTGGCAGGAAGATTCTTAACCACTGCGCCACACAGGGAAGTCCCCATATCTCTTTATGATCTTGATTTCATTTCCTTTGGATGTATACCAGAAGTGGGATTGCTATATCATATGATAGTTCTTTTTTTAATTTTTGAGGAAGGTCTATACTGTTTTCCCTAGTGACTCTACCAATTTACATTCCCACTAACAGTTCACAAGGGTTCTCTTTGCTCTACATCCTTGCTAGCATTTGTTATCTCCTGTCCTTTTGATAATAGTCATTGTAATAGATGTGAGGTGATAGCTCATTGAGGTTTTGATTTGCATTTCCCTGATGATTAGTGATGTTGAGCATATTTTCATATACCTGTTGACCATTTATGTGACTTCTTTGGAAAAATATTGATTCAGGTTCTCTGCCCATTTTTTAATCTGTTTAGTTTGCTACTGAGTTACACAAGTTCCTTATATATTTTGGATATTAATCTCTTATCTCAATAAATGGTTTGCAATTATTTTCTCCCATTCCATAGGTCTCCTCTTCATTTTTGTTGATTGTTTCTTTTGCTGTGCAGACACTTTTTAGTTTGATGAGGTCCCACTTACCTATTTTTGCTTTTCTTCCTTGTGTTTTAGGCATCATATCCAAAAAGACGTTGCCAAGATCAACATCAAGGGCCTTTTCCCCTTATGTTTTCTTGTATGAGTTTTATGGGTTCGGGTCTTATGCTTAAGTCTTTAATCCATTTTGAGTTACTTTTTATGAATGGTGTAAGATAGGGGTCTATTTCATTCTTCTGAATGTGTTTATCCAGTTTTCTCAACACCATTTATTGAAGAGACTATGCTTTCCCCCATTGAATATTCTTGGCTCCTTTGCCAAATATTAGTTGACCATATATGTGAGGGTTTATTTCTGGGCTGTTGATTATGTTCCATTGGTCTATGTGTCTGCTTTTATGCCAGGACCATACTGTTTTTATTATTATAGCTTTGTATTATAGTTTGAAATAAAGAAATGTGATGCCTCCAGCTTTGTTCTTTCTCAGGATTGCTGTGGCTATTCAGTGGTTTTGTAGTTCTACGCGAATTTTGGTATTCTCTATTTCTGTGAAAAATGTCATCGGAAGTTTGATCAGATTGTACAGAATCTATAATAGGTTTTGCAGAGTATTGACGTTTTAATAATATTAGTTCTCCCAATTTGTGAACACTGAATGTCTTTCCATTTATTTGTGTCTTCTTCAATTTCTTTCATCAATGTCTCACAGTTTTCAGTGTACAGATCTTTCACCTCCTTGGTTAAATGTACTTCTAAGTATTTTATTGTTTTTGATACTCTTGTGAATAGAATTGTTTTCTTTATTTGTTTTTCATATATTTTGCTGTTAGTATTTAGAAATATAACTGATTTTTATATGTTTATTTTGTATTCTGCAACTTTTTCTCATCTGTTTTTTAGTACTAACAGACTTTTGGTTGTAATCTTTAGGATTTTCTATATAAAAGATCATATAATCTGCAAACAGAGACAATTTTACTTTTTCCTTACCATTTGGATGTCTTTTATTTCTTTTTCTTGCCTAATTGCTCTGCCTAGGACTTCCAGTACTATGTTCAGTAGGAATGGTGACACTGGGCACTCTTGATCTTAGAGGAAAATTTTTTAATCTTTCACCATTGGATATGATGTAATCTGTGGTCTTGTCATATATGGCCTTTATTATGTTGAGGTTCATTCCTTCTATACCCAATTTGTTGAGAGTTTGTATCATGAATGTATGTTAAATTTTGTCAAATGCTTTTTCTCCATCAGTTGCCATGTTAATTCTTCCCGATTTAAACTGTAGATTCTACACAATCCAATCCAAAATCCAACCAAGGAATTTTGCAGATAGCAACAAACTGCTGCTAAAGTTTGTATGGAGTAGGAAAAGACCCAGAACAGCCAACACAATACTGAAGAACAAAGTTGTAGGTCTGACCTCACCCTACTTCAAGACTTAATATAAAGTTACAGTGATTAATCCAGGGTGATATTAGCCAAAGAATAGACAAATAGGTCAATGGAATGTAAAGAAGAGCCAAGAAGTAGACACACACTAATAGGGTCAACTGATCTTTGACAAAAGAGCAAAGACAATTTAATGGAGAAAGATAGTCTTTTCAACAAACGGTGCTCAAACAAATGGATATCCCCATGTATAAAATACAATCTAGATATACACTTTCCACCTTCCACAAAAATTAACTAAAAATGAACCAGAGACCTAAATTTTAAAATACATAGTGTGTAATTCCTAGAAGATAACATAGGAGAAAATCTATGTCACCTTTGGTTTGATGATGACCTTTTATGATCATGCGAAAGCATGATCCATTAAAGACAAGTGTGATGAATTTCACTTCAATAAAAGTAAAACTTGTGATCTGTGAAAGACACTCTTTAGAGGATGAAGTGATAATTCACAGACTGGAAGAAAATCTTTGCAAAACATATATATTGGACTTCCCTGGTGGCACAGTGGTTAAGAATCTGCCTGCCAATGCAGAGGACACGGGTTCGATCCCTGGTCCAGAAGATCCCACATGCTGCGGATCAACTAAGCCTGTGTGCCACAAGTAATGAGCCTGTGCTCTAGAGCCCATGAGCCACAACTACTGAGCCCATGTGCCACAACTACTAAAGCCCGTGTGCCTAGAACCTGTGACCCACAACAAGAGAAGCCACCACAATGAGAAGCCCATGCACCACAACGAAGAGTAGCCCCCGCTCGCCACAACTAGAGAAAAGCCCACACACAGCAACGAAGACCCAACGCACCAAAAAAACAAAACCAAAAAAACCCCACATATCTGATAAAAGACTTGTATCCAAAATATATATAGAAGGAACTTTAAAAAATCAATGATAAGGAAATAACCCAATTAAAAAGTGGGCAAGAGATCTGAAAAGACACCTCACCAAAGAAGATATACAGATGACAAATAAACATATGCAAGGTGCTTAACATTATATATCCTTAGGGAATTATAAATTAAAACAACGATATACCACTACATGTCTATTAGAATGGCTAAAATCCAAAACATTGACAACACCAAATAGTGGGAGGATAGGCAGCAACAGGAACTCTCATTCATTGCTGGTGGGCAGTGAAACTATTCTATATGATATTCTAATGGTTGATACATGACATTATACATTTGTCAAAACCTATAGAATTGTATAGTACAAAGACTAAAACCTAATGTAAACTGTGATCTTTAGTTAATAATTATATATCAATACTTGTTCATCATGTTTAACAAATGTATAAAAATAATGGAAGATATTGATAATAGGGGAAAATGTGGGCCAGGGAAAAGGGGAGTATGGGAACTCTATATTTTCTGCTCAATTTTTTGGTAAACCTAAGCCTGCTTTTTTTTAAAAAAAATAGTCTATTAAAACAACAACAAACACATGCAGACCAGATTTGGCCTGCAGGCCATATTTTGTCAACACCAGTTTTAGATGATTCAGAATCACTTTTGTAGAAATAGCCTCATCCATGTATATTTTAGTCCAGGAATACAGTTTCCACACACCACCCTTCCTTCTCCTCTGTTAATTTCTTCCATCACTGAGCTTTAACACTGTGGGTTGGGATTTCTTTAACTCCCTTTTATCTTGGCTTCCTTTCAAGATTATTTCTTCCAACTTTTTTCTTTTATGATCTAGAACAGGTCGGTGACCCTTGGACACAAGTAACTATAAGGTGAGGGGCAAAGTGGTAGGTATCCTTGCAGAGAGGCATCTGAGGTGTTATAGGAACTTCTTTCTTCTGTTGACCTGGAGCAGTGTTCCAGTGGATGATTCCACACCAGGAAAGGATCCTTGGGCTGAGCAGTGTCATGTATGAACACAGAACATGCAGTAGCAGTAGGTTTTTCCTTTCCATTTCGTAGAGACCTGAAGTGAATTCCAAATGTAACTCAAAGGCAGCAGCACCTTTAGTAAATGGGGAGAGGAACTCTCCAAAGTCCATTTATTAAAACGGCCAGGGAAGGAGTGGAATCGCACCTGCCAGGGGACACAGTATCAAAGGTTTTAAAGTTGCAAAGGGAAATCAGTTCAAACCCTCCAGGATTAGGTCCCAGAGATGCAATTAGAAGGCTGTTCACATGAAAGAGTTCAGGAGTATTTACAAGAACAGGCCCAAGAGAAAGAGTTTGTTTCTAGATTATTAACGCTAAAGTTGCTTTCCTCCTTAATTAATTCTCTATCTTTGGAAACATAAAAGATTTCATTGCCTCTTGGCAACTTTTGGTTCTAAATGGCCTGGAAATCCAACATGTGGGTCTAAGTGGTACCAAATGCCAGGATGAAAGGCCAGCAAATCTGTGGTAGTCACCTGGATGATTCTAAATATCTGGATGGATGATAAAACATGTTTTAATTTGGTGCCAACATCACTACCTTGGGGCAGCATACCTTGACTCCTCAGGAAGAAATCTGGTTCCTTTTCTTATGTTCACACATACGCCTCTATATTTTTATTATCTGTTCACTCGTGTGTCTCCAACTCTGGGTCTAATTTTGGGAGGAGAGACACTGTGTCCTTCCTGCCCACCGTTGTTTCCTTTCCACCATATGTAGCACAGGGTGTGGAATGTTACTACACACCCACAGATGTTGGATAAATGAAAGAACACTTGGGCAACCTGTGGTGGGCCGTCACTAATGGAATGTT
>NW_020173734.1:265112-277753 GCF_003031525.2 Neophocaena asiaeorientalis asiaeorientalis | reverse complement strand
TGTCAAGGGTCAGCCAATACCTGGAGATTTGTCTAAGTGGGCGGTGGCACAAAGGCTAGAGCTGTACCAATGTGCAAGGTTTCTTCCTCATGTCAGTTGATGAAGGTCAGGAATGGGGCTGGGGAAGCTGGTGTGATATTCTGATACCATTTTTGTACCCAAATGAGGACCTTGGAGCCCATCTGATACAGTGCCCACATTTTATTTTATTTTATTTGAGCCATTGTGAGCTGGCCTTAGAGGAACGATTGCATGTGATGGTCCTGGCAGAGTGCCTCTTACGTAATTGGTTCTCAACTCTTAACTCCCTTCTCTTCACCCCTTGTACATGAGGTCTTCCAGGACAATCAGAGGTGAAGAGTGTCCTTAGTGGTTCCAAGGGTCAGCTTTGCTGGGGGTTTGACTGCTCTGACCCATCTCATCCCTCAGGAAGCAAATTCAGAACTGAACCTGGCATGGATGTGGTCTAGCGCTAAAGAGACCCTCCCTGCTCACTCCTACATCCCCCAAGGAAACACAGCCTTCAAAACACAGACTTTCCAATTTTCCCAGTAAAATGAATGAAAGACGCTTTGGGGGAATGAAGTGATTTCTTTTTAGCTCCACTTGTTTACTTTTCCATAAGCTCCCAAGATGGCTTACATGTTAGCTGTTAATCACACCATCTGTTCAAACAGTACTTCACTAAATGATTCGATTCATACTGTTTCTTCTAAAAGAATCTTTTAAAAGACAGTGTTTATGTCTCTGTCATCCTTCACTTGGCAATGTAGCATGAGCTATTTTAATGTTGCTATCATTGTAAACATATTGAATTCCCCATTTCTTAACTGTGCAGAAAATAGGACGACTTCTCTGCGTTTGTTCCACTTGACTCTAGGCTTACGGGTGAAAGGTGCGATTAGACAGAGATTTTATATTTCTAAAAAGAGAAAAAAAGATGAAGACACAAAGTTCCAGCCAATATTTCTTCTGAAAGCTTGAATTTAGTGACAGTGAGTAGGTTCCAGCCACTTGAAACTTTTCAGGCCAAGCAGCTACGAACAGAGTGTCCTTAGTGGTTGGGAAGGGTCAGCTCTCACGAGGGGTCCAGCTGCTCAGATCCCTCTCATCCCTCGAGGCAAAGTCACTTGTTTATAAGGACATCTGGGAAGAAGGGCCTCTTCCCTCACCCCAACCCCAGCAAGTCCAGGCCCAAAGCTTTTGTGAACACAGGTCTTGGAAGGAAGCAAAAGGGCTGCTGTGGGTTTAGCCCTGGAATGAGGTTGAGAGGAGGTGGTAGACTTCTTTTTGCTGCAAGCTGTTCTGTGGACCTCTGAAGGCCCCATATCAAATGACTGGGGAAGTTCATACAGCAACACGGCTATGTCCTATTGCTGGTCCATATGGATGGCACTCTTTCCTGCTTTCTAAGACATTTAGCCAGGTGGGGAGTGCTGTACTATAAAGTCATGTACAAAGTGTACTGGGTGTACAAAGGAAGGATGTGTAAATTCATGCGTGGGGACCCTGATGAAGGAGGAGCTGATTCCTCAGGCCTTCTTAAGGTCTTCCACGATATGGACCCAGCCCATATGCATGGAGTATCTCTTGCTGATCCAGCCATACAAACTTACTCCTGTTCCCATAAACATTTATCTCTGATTCTGTGCAAAGGATTGATGCAGTGTCTGCAAAATGCATGCGATTCTCAACTAGTGGAATTTCTATCCAACCATGGAAACCCAGCAAGAATGTCTCCTCTAGTATGAGCCTTCCTCACCACCCCCCTTTATCTGGGCCTAGAGAACCAATGCCTCCTTTATCAGTGTGCAGATATTGACCCATCAAATGCGATTGCCATGCCCCCCCATCCTCAGCAACAGATGATAAGAAATCTACCTCTGAGGGAACAGGAGAAATTGCTTCACTTTCTTACTGTGGCACCCCTCCTGCTGTCTATCACAGCAGAGTCTAAAGCGGTCATCATCTTTTCGATATCAGACAGATCATTGCACTGGACTCTTACAGCGATGACATCATACTAACGTGAGCTGATGAACAGCAAGTAGGAGGAACTCTACATACGTTAGAAGACACATGCATGTGAGATAAATCTCATCAAACTCAGGGGCCTGCCTCCTTAGTGAAGTTATTAGGGGTCCAGTGGCCCAAAAGAAGTTGTCACACCTTTGCACTCTTTTTCACAGCCAGGAAAAGAGCACAATACCTCATAGGCTTCTTTGGATTTTGTAGAGAACAGGCAGCACACCTAGGTGTGCTGCCCCGATCCATTTACCGGGAAATCTATAATATTGCCATTTGTGAGTGGTGCCAGAAGGATGCAAAGGCTCTGTAGCAGAACGAAGCTGTGATAAAAACTACCCTGCTGCTTCGTTGTTATGATTCAGCAGACCTAAGAGTCTTAGAATTGCTAAAGTGTCTGTGGCAGGGAGAAATGCTCCGTGTAGCATTACTGCACAGATGCCTAGAATTTTTGAGTAAGGCCCTTCTTTGTCAACAACTCTCTATTAGAAAAGCAACTCCTGGCTTGCTACTATGCCCTAGTAGAGACTGGACATTGTATTGCGGAATACCAAATAACGATTTAACCTGAATTTCCTGTCATGAAGTGTGTGTTGTTGATCCATCAAATCATAAAATTGCATATATAAAGCAGTATTCCATTGTAAAATGAAAATCGTATATAAGGACAGAGCTGAGTATAACTATGGAAGGCATTAGGAAGCAGATGGCTCCAGCTTCCATTGTTCATGCTTCACTGCTTTTCCCTCAGCCCCCATAGAGTTTCCTATGACCAGTTAACAGGGAAAGAAAAGAATAGAACTGGTTTACATATAGATCTGCATCAATTGTTGGAATCAGCCCGAAGCGGATGGATGGTGCATTGCAGCCCCACACAGGGTCAGCCCAGGAAAAGAGTAGTGAAATAGTACTACTGGTCAGAATTCCAAGTGTCCACTGGAAGAAGACATGGAGGCGTGGCCTCAAATATATGTATCTATTCATGAACAGTAGTTAATAGCTTGACCAACTGGTTAGGGACTTGGTAAGGGCAACGTTGGCAGACTGGTGCCTAGGAAGTGTGGAGAAGAGATACATAGATGGACTTCTCAAAGTGAGCACAGAGTATAAGATATTTATGTCTCATGTATATGCCCACCAGAATATATCCACTTTAGAGAAGGCTCTCAAGACTCAACCAGACAAGGTGTGCTAGGTTGCAAAATGACTGCAAATTACTCCTGTTCCTAAATGCATGTCTTTTAGCAAAGTGACTTTGCCACTCTCCCCATCAAGAGGTAGAGCCTGTTACCCCACTCCTTAAATTGAAGCTTGACCGGGTGGCTTGCTGTGGTTAGTGATGTTTTAACAAATGTAATGCCTTCAAAGTGAGATGTGAGTTCATCTTCTGGGAATGAGCCTGAAATAATTTACTGAAGATGCCATGTGGAGCACTGATATGCTTCGGTCAACAGCCTGCCAACCACTAAGTATGTAAATGATCCAAGATCATTCAGCCCTATTGCCAACTGACCTCAGAATCATCTGAGGTAGGCTGAACCAGAAGGATCACACAACCAGCCCACAAAATCATGAGAAATAAACATATATTGCTTTAAGCCAGAAAAGAGAAACTATTTTATACAACTCTGTGTAAATAAATTTGAAAATTTGGATAATTTTTATTATAATCCAACTTGCTAAATTGACTCCAGTAGAGACAAAAAGTCTAGTAGGCCAGTTGCAAAAGGAAATTAAATAAATTTAGATAGGGATCTCCCTCCCTCCAATAAATGGCACCAGATTATGAAGTCTTCATTGGAGAATTCTACAAAACTTTTAAATATAATCTTAGTCCAATACAACTTAAACAACTTCAGAGCATAGAAAAAGAATCAGTGCCGTCAGATTTATTTTTTAAAACTTTTAATTATTTCACCCCAAAATTTTGCAAGAATAAGAGAAAAAATTATCATCTACCCTTTCACCTAGACTTTCCAATTTATTGTCCAGGATCATGCATTGCATTTAATTGTCATGTCTCTTTATCCTTCTTTAATCTGAAATAGTTCCAGTCTTCCTCTATTATGACTCAATTGTTTGAAGAATATCGGTCAGTTATTTTTCAGAAAGTTCTCTCAATTTGGGTTCATGTGATGTTGCCTCATAATTAGATTCAGGTTACCCTTTCCTTTTTTTTTTTTTTTTTGTCAGAAGTACCACAGAAGTTATTTTATTTCCTTCTCATTGCATTATACCAATATCAGAAGGCACGTGGTATTGTTTTGTTCCGATATTAATGATGTTAACATCTAATACTTGGTAATGGTGATGTATGTCAGAGTTTACTACTATTTTCCCCTTGGTAGATGATACATACTTCGTAGGGAGATACTTTGAGACTGTAAATATCTTGTTTTTTATAAAAGTTCTACCTAATAGTTTCTTGTTTTGTTTTGTTTTGTTTTTGCGGTACGCGGGCCTCTCACTGTTGTGGCCTCTCCCGTTGCGGAGCACAGGCTCCAGACACGCAGGCTCCGCAGCTCACGGGCCCAGCCGCTCCGCGGCACGTGGGATCTTCCCGGACCGGGGCACGAACCCGTGTCCCCTGCATCAGCAGGCGGACTCTCAACCACTGCGCCACCAGGGAAGCCCTCTTCCTAATAGTTTTAATATAGCATTCTCATTTTGTTAAGCATGATAGATTTTTTAAAACCTTTTAAACATAATTTCAGGCCTACAGATAAGTTCTAAATATAGTACAAAGAATTCCCTTATACTTATCAGCAAGGTTACCAATAGGTTATTTTATTACAGTTGCTTTATTCTCTCTCTCTCTCTCTCTCTCTCTCTCTCTGTATTTATGTATGTATATGTCTGTGTAATTTTTTTTCTGAACCACTAAGAATAAGTTGCAGACACAGTGCTTTACTTTATGTTTCTTAGAAGCAAGGTCAGTCTCTTTAAAAACCATAGCACAATTACAAAAACCAAGAAATTAACATTAACACAGCTTATCTACAGACCTTATTCAGATTTTACCACTTATCTCAATAATGTCCTTTCTAGAGAAAAAAATTTGAATCATGAGTTGCATTCAGTTGTCATGTCTCTTTACTTAATCTCCTTTAATCTGGAGCAATTCATCAGTTTTTCTTTATCTTTCATAACCTTGACATTTTTGAGGACTGCACAGCAGTTATTTTGCAGAATGTCCCTCAGTTTGGGTTTGTCTGATGTTTCCTCATGAGTAGATTCTGGTTATGCCTTTTTGGCAGAAATATCACAGAACTGGTGTGTGTTTCTCAGTGCATCATATCAAGAAGCAAAAAATGTCAGTTTCCCATTGCTGATGCTGTTAACTATGATAATTTTGATCGTTTTGTTAAGGTGGTGTCTCCCAGTTTTCTCCACTATGAAGTTATAATATTCCTCTTTGTAAATAATAAATATCTTCCGGGAGAGACTTTTGAGACTATGTATTACTTGGTTAGACACCAAATGTTTAACACTCATTTTAGCATCCATTGTTGATTCTTGCCTGAATCAATTATTATGATGGCTGCCAAACGGTGATTTTCTAATTCCATTATGTCTTCTACACTTATTAGTTCATATTCCATTGTAAGGAAGAGTTCTTCCTTTTTTCCACATTTATTTATTTCAGTATAATGGATTCTTTATTTTTTTTTAAATATTATTTATTTATTTTTGGCTGTGTTGGGTCTTCGTTGCTGTGCACAGGCTTTCTCTAGTTGTGGCGAGCAGGGGCTGCTCTTCGTTGCGGTGCGTGGGCTTCTCACTGCGGTGGCTTCTCGTTGCAGAGCATGGGCTCTAGGCGCACGGGCTTCAGTAGTTGTGGTAAACGGGCTTTAGTTGTTCCGCGGTATGTGGAATCTTCCCGGACCATGGCTCGAATCCATGTCTGCTGCATTGACAGGCGGATTCTTAACCACTGTGTCACCAGGGAAATCCCAGTATAATGGATTCTTTTTTACTCAATGGGTTATAATCTATTATTGCCTTTGTTTATACTGATGCTCAGATTGTCCCAGATTTGGCCCTTAGTACACACTTTAAGCCAGCTTCTGTCCTTTTGACATGTACACACCATTCTTTGACCACTTTCTTCTTTTCTTGACAACATGGTATTCAAAGGCCATAATGTACTTTCCCAGTCTCAGCCCTGGGATTAGCCAGTTCTTCAAAAAACTTGATTCCTTGTGGTAGAGAATGGTATTTCCAAAATAAGATTTGAATGGTAAGTATGCTCATTCCTAGTGTGGTGTCACGTTTCTAGGCTCTCTCCATGGGCAGAGCTAGAAAACATGTGTATGTATATGTAAGTATTTATATGTATATACATATAGACACACCTATATGTCTTTCTATATCTATTTGTCATTCTGTCATTCTATCTACCTGTCTATCTGTAGCTACTTCAAAAGTGAATTTCATGTAGGTATCTCACATAAGTTTTTTTTTATAGTTATGTGTTATCAATTCTGAAACTACTTTCTTTGAATTCTAGTATTAAGCAAAAAACCAAAAAACATAGTGTATAATGGAGGCCAGGTTTCTCACTGTCAGACAAGGTAGTTACAAATATGAAAAGGGGAAATACTAAATAGAATCATGTTTTGTTAGATTGGAATTGGAAGTATTAGTATGAACTCATGGTTTGAGAGAAGATAAATAGTTACACAGGTACATGGATAGATACGTAGTTTCAAGTGCTATGTTTTCAAGTTCACTAATCTCTTGCCATGGCTAAGGTGATGTTAATCTTATCCAGTGTAATTTTCATTTTAAATATTGTAGTTTAATCTGTAAAATTTTGATTTGGGCTCTTTTTAGATCTTCCATGTCTCTTTTTACCCTTTTGAACATAGATATACAGTTATAATACGTTTTAATTTCCTTTTCTGCCGATATTAACATCTCTGTCAGATTCAGGTCAATTTCAATTGGTTTCTCCCTCATTATGGGTTGTATTTACCTGATTCTTTGCATGCCTGTAATGTTGTGCTGCATGCCAGACACTGTGACTTTTACCTTGTTGGATACTGGTTATTTTTGTATTTCTAAAAATATCTAGTGCCTTTTTACTAGGATGCAGTGTAGTTACTTGGAAACAGTTTGATTATTTGAATTTGTTTAGTGCAGGAGTACTCTCCATTACTGAGGCGAGCACTTTCTTATTCTACTCAATGCTCTTGAATTTTGATATTTTTAAGTCTGGCAGATAGGAATAGGTTCCATTCTCAGCCTTGTATGACTGCTGGGTATTGTTTCCTCCAGCCCTTTTGGAGAGTTCTTTCCCCAGGTTTGGGTAGTTTCACACCCCACACCTATGTATCCCTGAAGATATCCTAAGTTTTCTCTCTGTGCAAACCCCTCGCTGGTACTCTGTCTAGCAACCTTGAGCCACTTCGTTTTTCCCAACACTTCTTCCCACCTCCTCAGCTCAGGGAGTCCACCAGGCTCTGCTGCTGAGACCTGGAAACAAGGCAGTAAGCTGGGACAATTGTGGGGAATCCATTGTCATGTTTCCATCTTTAAGGGTCACTATCCATTGTAACCGGATGTCCAGTGTCTTGATAATAGTTGTTTCATTTCTTTGTAGTTTTTGGTTGTTCATGCATGAGAATAGCCTCCATTATTCTATACTGACCAGAAGCGGCATTTCCTTTTTTTATATCTTTAAACATTGTAAGCATAGTTGTTTTATGGTCTGTGTCTGATCATTACAGTCATCGAAATTTTGTGTGTCTCATTTTTGTCTGTTTTTCTGCTTGTTCTTGCCCATGGTGCCTTGTTTGTTTATGTGCTTGGTTATTTTGGTCATCATACTTTAACAATTATCTGTAGCAATAACTTTAGGCTAGGATGGAGTCACATTCCCCCAGAAAGATTTCCATTTGCCTCTGACAATTATTGGGGCTTCTCTCAGTTGAAGACAACCTTAAGTTTTAAGGCTTGGGATTCCCTATATATCAGGCAAGTAGAACCTGTGATGAAATTCTGTTTGAGGGCAGGGCCACATTCTACACCCTGGGGGTGGAGCATTTTTGTGTGTCAGCTTATTGAAGGAAGGTATCATGTTAGACTCCCTTCTTTGTCTACATCTTGACCTTTGGTTTGTGTTCCTCCTGTCCTAAGAGGTTATCAGAACAATTTTCTGATTTGGAAAATATTCACATGGTAAAAGTGGCCTCTAGTCCTCATTTGTCCCTCTAGGTCTCCATTTTCCCTTTATTTTTTTCCATGTAATGCCTTACTCACTGCAGAGGTTTTCATATAAGAAGATATTGTTTATATTTTATGCAGGTTTTTGAAACTTGTTTTCAGAGGGAGAGTTGGTAGGAATAACCTAGCCCATCTTAACAAAAACCTGGAAGTGTGCTATGGCGTTTGGGAAGGTGGCCTCAGACATTGGCAGAGATGGAGATGCTAGTGAAACTTCCCAACCTGCTCCTGTACTGTCTGGCCCATCTTGTCTTTGAAAGAATCTTCTTGGTGCCCGGCCTTGTTCTTCTATTTACTGAAATTACTCTTGAGATACATTCTCAACATTAGGATACATTAGGAACACCTGGCTCTGTTTCGTGAATTTATACCTAATTTATTAGCTAAGGGGTCATGGTATGAACATATGTAGTTGATTACGCAATACAGTTGACAAATACTAGTGACCTCTCCAATGGGCCTCCAGGGTGGCTTTTGGAGGAAGATACCTAATTCTGCCTATATGAGTCTGTCTTTGTTTCCAGTTTTCTTAGCTAAGGTTCAACCAGAGCAGTGAACAACTCAGCATAGTTAACATACAGAGCATTTAAGACCTTCCTAAATTTGGGAGTAGAAAAGTACTTGAATGAGGAAACCTTTGAGCTGTGCAAGTTCTTGGTCAAACAGAACTATGCACTTGAGAAGGCAGGGCACAGCACCTGCTGGGTGGAAGCCTGGCTAGGGTCCCAGGAGCAGCATTTTATGCATGGGCCCTAAAGCTGTGCTCCCAGGGTCAAATATTTACACCAGAGGGGATGGCTTTCTACCGTGGGTGGAGGGAGTTTCTACTTTCTCTTATATGTTCCCAGAGAACACTGGGACTCGAGTAATTTGCTGTCAGGCCTGTCTCAACCCAGAGCATAGCAGCAGCAACACCAACACCAGGGCTTTGTAGAAAAATAGGGCCAAAAATCACTTAGCAACCACCAGACACAGTTTATGAAACCAGGGACAAATCCCAAAGACAAAAACCAGGAGCTCTAAATGGAAAATGCCAAAGAGAGAGAGAGAGAGAGAGAGAGAATTTCTGTGGCCTTACTGTGAGAGTCCAAGATGACAAATTAAAATAACTGACATATATGCCAGGTATTGTCATAAGTGTTTGAGAAATACAGATTCATTTCATTTCCATAGTAACTCCATGAGGTAGGTACTATTACGGTCCTCATGGTATATATGAGGACACATAGGCACAGAGAGGTTAAGTAACTAGGTCAAAGTCACTCAGCTAGGATGTGGCCCATGTCCTTAGCCCAGCCCACAGTACTCCTAGTTGCCGGCTGGGTTATGGTGAGGTCAAGAGAGAAGCCGGACCCCTGTCTTCTACCACGTGCGGGAGGGAGGCAGTAGGTCTGAGGAGCACAGGGACAGTCAGAGACAGCTACATTCGCAGCATCTATCCCGTCTGATTTTATTGGTGAAAACAGTCACTCACGCTGTGTGATCACGGAAGGGAGAGAATTCTAAAGAGAGGAGGGTCCCGGGTGGAGCAGGAAGTGGTTTACAGCCTTCATTCACTCAGACGTGTGTGTGAGAGGTGAGGGGAAGATATGGTGTGCCGGTTGGTCCCGGGTCCTAATTTCACCCATGGGATGAGGACAAACTTGACTTGTGAAAAGCTGCCCTCAGCCCCGGAAGAGACGTGAGGCGTTCAGCCCGGTCTCTGTCGGCACCTAGCGGCCACTGTGGCGAACGACACCCAACGCAGAACCTGCGGCTGTGTAACTAACTGCAAGCTGGGAGAGCAGGGGTTCTGAACTTGGGAGTTCAGAGGAAGGGTGGGGAGGTTCTGTGAATATAAACCCCCTTGAGTCATGTGTAAAAGCAATCCTGGGGCGTTTCCCGACAGCTGCCACCAGGTCCGCAGAGGGCTGTGTGATGCACACAAGAACCACTGCTGGAGGGTCAGGAAGTGGCGCCCCAGAACGGCTGGCTCAGAGCCCTGTGGGCAGAGAGGCCGCAGGTGGGGCCGAGCCCTGTGCTCTCTGCTCACAAAGGCACGACGCTGGGGGCCGAACTACACCCTTGGGACCTTCTTGGTGACGTTCAAGCCCTCTTGGTATTCAGAGGACAGGGGCAGGCCCTGCCTGACAGGGGCCTCCTACTCCACCCTCTGGGTGCCCTTTTCCCCTGGAAGCCTGGCTGCAGAGGGGGCCACAGCCGCCCGAGCGCCTCCCCTCCAGGGCCTCAGGTGCCCGGCACACGGAGCATCCTGCCTCAAGGGCTTCCCTCCGGATCAGGCAGGGAAACGTGCAGGGCGCACACAGCAGGGCTCCTAACACGTGCAGGGGCCACAAACAGCAGAGCGCCCTCCAGGTCTCAGAGTTCCCATTGCTGGTCTGTGGGCTCCTTCTCCCTCTGACTCAGTGCTGACACCTGGAAGCCCACCTGGGCTCCTGTCCCCTGCTTTCTTCTCTGAAGGTCGACTCTCTGCACCTTCCCCTGCTTTAGTTTGCTGCCTTGAAAGATAATCATGACCTGGCCGGAATATCCAGGCAGGACGAAAACTGGGTGTCCCCTCTCTCCAGTTTCAGTTGAAGAAGACTCCCACAGCTCCCAAGAACAGGCGGCTGAGACCCCGAAGGCAAGGGTCAATGAAACTGGGAAAGTATTGGGTTGGCCAAAAAGTTCCTTAAGGTTTTTACCTGAACGAACTTTTTGGCCAGCCCAATACTTGGAAGCAGGAGGCTAAGAGCAGCCATTAGGTTGGTGGTTCTCACCTGGGTAATTTTTTAAAAAACTGATGCCAGGGTTCCATCCTAGATGAACAAAATTGGAATTCTGAGCATGGAGTATAGGCTTTGGTGTTTTTTAAAAGGCCCCCTGTGTGATTTGAAGGGGCAGCCAGGGGTGAGAACCGTGGCACTAGGTGATCAGATGAATTCTTGATTCAAGGTGCAGGCGGAGGTCTGGTGAGGGAGTTGGTGAGGGACAGGGTGCCCTGAAGACATTGACCTAGATCCTGAATACTATGACAGTATGACAGCTGGTGATACAGCTCTGCTTAACTCTTCTCTGAAGCCCTTTTATAATACCTGCCCCCTGGACACCATAGTTTAGAGCTTTGAGAGTGTCGCTGATGAGTGTGGTAAGTGGGGATGAGAAGCCTCCTTGATATGTGACAGCCTCCAAGGCCCATCCCCTGGGCCCACACACTGTCCAGTCTCCTGGGTGGCAACTTTATGCACAGTGTAACAAAAAGACAGAGTGTCTTAAATGCTAGCAGGATGTTTGGACTAATTGCAAAGGCTGTACATAGACTACCACAAAAGCGGATTAAACCACTGTGTTACTTCTTACATTATTACGAAGTCATGTGAGAAACCATCATACTTATCTCCCCCATCACACCCATGTCCAACATCTAAAGTTCAGCCTCTTCTCTATACCTTCTTCTCACTGAAGCTTCTACCTCATTCCATCCCAAATCTTGACTTTACCTGAGGTACCTACATCATCACTCTTACTTTGTAAACAAACAAACAAAAATACTATTTTATTACCAATTGATATGCAATACAGTTTTCCTAACATGACTCTAATCTCAAGCCATACATGAAGCTCCCCCATGCCTCATTCTCCATTTACCAAATATCTGCCCCTCACTTTGTTTCCAAAACCCTCCCATTCTTCATCCTATGTAAAATCACTTTTTCAAAACAAATTACAAAATAAGGTGTAAACCGGATCTCCCTAAACCTGGCATACAAACTACCCATAATCTTCAGCATAACTCCGACCCACTACCCACTAAATCCCTCAGCTTTTGTGATGTCATGTATTTATTTTTAAATAAACTTTAAATTTTAGAATAGGTTTATATTTACAGAAGATTGCAAAGATTGTACAGAAAATTCCCATGTCCCCTGCACCCAGTTTCCCCTGTTAACACCTTATATTAGTATGGTGCATTTGTCACAATTATGGAACCAGTACCAATACATCATTATTCACTGAAGTCCACGCTCTATTCAGATCTCCTTAGGTTTTACCTAATGTCCTTTGTTTGTTTGTTTGTTTGTTGTTCCAGGAGACCATCTAGGTAATCATATTACATTTAGTCATTATGTCTCCTTGGGCTCCTCTGAGCTGTGACAGTTTCTGGGAGTTTCTTTGTTTTTGATGACCTTGACAGTTTTGAGGAATACTGATCAGGTATTTCATATAATGACTCTATATTGGGATTTGTCTGTTGTTATTTTCGTGATTAAACTGGGGTTATAGATTTTGAAGTGGAAGATCACAGAGGTAAAGTCCCATTTTCATCAGATCATATCAAGGGGACATACTGTCCATATAACCTAGTGTTTTTTGTGTGTGTGTGTGTTGTGTGTGCGCGTGTTTTTTTT
>NW_020173734.1:242940-265099 GCF_003031525.2 Neophocaena asiaeorientalis asiaeorientalis | reverse complement strand
TTTTTGGCCGCTCTGTGGGGCATGCAGAATCCTAGTTCCCCGACCAAGGATCAAACCCGACCCCCCTGCAGTAGAAGTGTGGAGTCCCAACTGCTGGACTGCCAGGGAAGTCCCACACAACCTAGTGTTGAAGTTAACCTTGATCACCTGGCTGAGATAGAGTTTGTCAGGTTTCTCCACTATAAAACTACTTTTTTTTCTCTCTTATACCATCCGCTTTGGAAGGAAGTCACCATGAGCAGCCCACACTTCAAGAGGAAAGTTGTTCTCTCTCCTTAAAAGCCGAGTATCTACCTGAATTATTTGGAATTCTTTTGCGTAGGAGACGTGTCTCTTTTCCTTTATTTGTTTATTTCTTCAATCATTCATTTATATCAGCATGGACTCGTGTATATTTATTTTATACTTTGGGTTATAATCCAATGCTGCTTAATTTTGTTCCTGAAATTGTTCCAGCTTTGGTCATCGGAAGCTCTTTCTGTTGGCTCCTATGTCCCTTTGACAAACCTTCAGCAATGCGATTCTTTGAGAGCAGTTTTTTACTTTCTGGAACTATAAGATGCTCCAGGTTCGCCTTGTATATTTCCTGCCCTAGTCCTAGAATCGGCCATTTCTCCAAGGTTCCTTTTATTGGAGAATGGTATTAAAAACCAAGATCTGGGTACTAGGTGTGTTCATTGCTATTGGACTGTTTATTTTTTAAAACAGCAAACGTACAAGGCAGATCTCTCTGAATCTGACTTCAAACCATCCCTGACCCTCCATCTATTCTGCAATCTCATTCCAACGTAGACTCCAGATCCATTCCTTATGTAAAATCAGTGCTTTCTACTACTGAATAATATAGCAAACAAACATTTCTGATACTCATTCCATCGCTAAAAGAATACCCTCTGATTATAAGTAAAAATCTCTAATTTCATAGCCAAGTAGACATCTATTCCCATCACTCCTTCCCTGACCCCACCCTATCTGTACTATATTCTGTTTTTCTGATGAAGTAATATGTAAAGTATGCATCCTTAGTACATCCCTTATCTTAACACTTTCTTTGACCTTTCATCTACTGCTGACTTGACCTCTATCCCTGACTCCATTCCAATACCTTATCGTATGTAAAATCAGCACTTTCAATTATCAATTATATAGGAAACAGGCATCCCCCAACACTAACAAAATTTCTGATCCGTCCCATCCCTAACTCCTATCCTAACACTCATATAATAATCATAGTAATAAAAATGCTGTTCTATGAGCATTTAATGTAAAAAATGGACACACATGACCCTCAACACATCACTGACACTCACTTGATCCTTATTTCTACCAAGCCCCTTTTTAGTTACAGATCACTCTTTTTCAGTGTTCAAGCAATGTTCAAAACAAACATCCCTGGTATCATCCCATCATTGACCCTGGAGTTATCTTTAACTCTCGCCAACTATTTGACTTATACCTGCTCCTTTATCCCCTGTGATTGTGTGATTAGCAAGTAATATGAGAAAGAAATATCCTTAATTTTGAACCCATCCCTAACCATCATCCTATTTAAAATCACTCTTTGTACAGGTAGTAATATTGTAAACAGAATTCTTTGATCCTCATTCACACCATCGACAACTGTCATGTAATTCTTCCATTTAAGTAAAACCACTATTTTATATTAGCAAGTATTCCCCCCAAAAAACAAGAACCTCTGTAGTGCTCACCATACACAAGATCCTCATCCATCACTAACCCTTACATCACATCTGCTACTAGTCTTCCTAATCTTGTCACCCTCGATAACTATGCTATTCTATGTCTTATGTAAATTCCCCACTTTCCAAAATTACCAAGTAATGTAACAAACAGATGGAGCTTATTCTTGTATACCTGATGCTGACTTCATTCTAGTTCTCCACTTGGTCTCTTACTGTAAATAAAATCGCCGTAGTTTTAAAAGTTAAGTAATGTGAGAAACAAGCATGCCTGACCCTTACCACATCTCCAAAACAAACATGATCTTATACGTTCTGTAAAGGTCACTTTTTAAAATTAGCAAGGAAAATGCAAAATAGTCTTCCCCTACTGTTATTCCTTCCCTAACCCAGTCCCCTTTTCTGACACTTTCATAGCTTTTCCTTATAACATCACCCCACTGTCAAAAACCCTCAACCTACCTTCATCCTTACTCATAAACTTTTACCTGAATCTTCTACACTATACCGTATCCTATCTTAAAAATTGCTATTCTTAATTACCAAGCAGTTTGAGAAATCATCCTTGATACACACTTAATCCAGGCCTTCACCCTAACTCTGACCCTCTTCCCTTGAAATATTATTTGTTTTTTAATATAAAAATAAATGTGAGAAAGAAAAATCTCTCATTCTATGAAAAATCCTGGTATCATTTCCAACTAATATGCATTAAAGTCCAGAGACTAAAAAGAAGATTGTAACACTGGGCCTGAAACAGTGCAGGTACTCTATAAACATTAAGTGAATGCAAATGAGTAGACAGTTTCACTTATGGTTGATTTCAGCCACTGGAGTCAAAGGTGGCACTTTCTATAAAGTTCTCTGTTGGCATCTGTGATCGGTGGTAGACATAATTTAGCTCCATAGAGGGTGTGGAAAAAAGGGAACCCTCCTACACTGTTTGTGGGAATGTAAATTTGTGTAGCCACTATGGAAAATAGTACAGAGGTGCCTCAAAGAACTAAATGTAGAGTTGCCATGTGATTCTGCAATCCCACTCCTGGGCATACATCTGGAGAAAACTAGAATTCAAAAAGATACATGCACCCCAATGTTCACTGCAGCACTGTTTACAATAGCCAAAGCATGGAAAGAACCTAAATGTCCATCGACAGATGAATGGATAAAGAAGATGTGGCACATATATATTATACAATGGAATATTACTCAACCATGAAAAAGAATGAAATAATGCCATTTGCAGCAACATGGATTCAACTGGAGATTATCGTACTAAGTGAAGTAAGTTGGAAAGAAAAGGACAAATACCATATCATATCACTTATATGTGAAATCTGACACAAATGAACTTATCTATGAAACAGAAATGGATTCACAGACATAG
This sequence comes from Neophocaena asiaeorientalis asiaeorientalis, assembly GCF_003031525.2. NCBI lineage: Eukaryota > Metazoa > Chordata > Mammalia > Artiodactyla > Phocoenidae > Neophocaena > Neophocaena asiaeorientalis. The sequence goes on along the minus strand of NW_020173734.1, from coordinate 262,012 downwards.
AGAACACACTTGTGTTTGCCAAGGGTAAGGGAGAGCAAGGGAGGAATGGATTGGGAGTTTGGGACTAGCAGATGCAAGCTATTATATATATAGAATGGATAAACAACAAGGTCCTACTGTATAGCATAGGGAACTATATTCAATATCCTGTGATAAACCGTAATGGAAAAGAATATGAAAAAGTATGTATATATATGTATACCTGAATCACTTTGCTGTACAGTGGAAATTAACACAACAATTATAAATCAACTATACTTCAATAAAATACATTTTAAAAAAGAAAGTCTAAAATTAATAAAATTGGACAACTGTTTTGGGGAAAAAAGTAATAATTTAGCTCCATAAATGTGAATCAGGAAAAAAGAGAACACATCACTGTGGAAGAATGAAGTCAGAGGTGTTAATGGATGTGTGTGTGCAGGTAAGTTCACCTCTTTCTTCCCTGCTCCTTTCTGTTTCTCTCCCCTCCAATCTTATCATCCCCGTAATGCCATTTCAAACTGCCCTTTGTGGTTTTTCACCCGTGTCTTCTGAAACCTGGCTGCAGAGGGAGGTACAGTAGCCACTCTCCACTCCTCCCTTCCCTGGGACCCCAGATGACCAGTACCCAGATAATTCTTATTTTAAGGATATGACTCTTGACCATGCTGGGAAACATTCAGGGAATAGCAGGGCTATCACTTGCAGAAACAAATTTAAAAGAACCTAACAGTTCTCAAAAATCACCATCCTGTAGTTCTCAGTTTCACTTTGACTCTTTGACAGTCCCTAAACCAAGATCCCAATGGTCTCTCGTATTGTCCTTCATTTCCCTTCCTCTCAACATGCTGTCTTTTGAGAATCTAAGACCTGAAGATAGAAAATAGAACTCCATGAGGTGCCCTCTTGATTCTGCATGACAGTGGTCTAAGAGATTTTCAAAAAATAGTGACCTCCTATCCCCAATTCACTAGACCTCTGCCTTTCATTCAGGAATGATTTCTGTTGGTTTCGTGTAAGAACGTGTCATAGGTGAGGTTATAATTTATGTCTAGCGGTCATTCTAATATACTTCCGGGGCCTGGCCTAACATAAATACTAGTGTGGACCATCATATGATTACTTCAGCAATGCCATCCCCATGAAGAGGAAGTACACGTGTGACCACAGTGAGGTTTCTAGAAAATGCTCTTTCTTTAACTAGGAAATAATGCGGGTGAAGATTTCTTTAGTCCTAGATGAAGGGGACAGCAAATTCTTTCTGCAAAGGATCAGATAGTGACTAATTTAAGCTTTGTAGGTCATATATGGTCTCTGTTGCATATTCTTCAGTTTTTCAAACAACTCTTGAAAAATGTAAGGACTTTTCTTAGCTTTCAGGCCTTACAAATACAGATCACTGGCCAGATTTATTCTGTGAGCCATAGTTTTCCAACCCCTGTTTAGAGAGTCGGTCTCACCTCCCAAATCCATCAAAGCCCTCCACCATTTCTTGGGCTTTCCATAGTACCAGTACAGATTTATGATGAATTTACCTTCTCTGACTCCTGAAAAGGGCCTATGGAATTGATTTTTGTACATAGTGTGAGGGAGGAGTAAAGTTTCATTTGTACACATGGATACCCAACAGTACCAAGACCGCTTATCGGAAAGGCAGTCATTTCCCCATAGACTTGAAATGCTACTACTGTCATGTATCACTTGTCTCATTTAGATAGCTATGGATTTCTCACCAGTAAATATGGAGAGCAGAAGACAGTGGAACGTCATCTTTATTTTGATTTTATTTTTTATTGTATTTGATTTACAATATTATATTAGTGTTAAGTGTACATTGAACATTCTCTTGAAAGTGCTGACAGGAAAAAAAAAATCAACCCAGAATTCTGTATCCATTGAAAATATCCTTCACAGATGAAGATGAAATGTTTTCAGAAAAAATAAAACTAAGATTATTTGTCACCAGCAGACATATACTAAAATAAATGCTATAGGACATTCTTCAGGCTGAGGAAAAATGACACCAGGGGATTACACAGATCTTCAGGAGCCAACAAAGAACAGCAGGAAATTTGAATATCTGGGTAAATACAAAAGACTATACAGTTAGCACTCTCTATCCATAGGTTCTGCATCTGCAGATTTAATCAATCATGGATTGAAAATATTTGAAAAGTAAAAAACTCCAGAAAGTTCCAAAAAGCAAAACTTGCATTTGCTGTGTGCCAGCAACTATTTACATAGCATTGACATTGTGTTGCAATTATTTACATAGTATTTACATTGTATTAGTAATTTACATTTACATTAGTAATCTAGAGATGATTTAAGGTATATGGGAGAATGTGCATAGATTATATTCAAATACTACGCAGGGTTGCTACAAACCTACAATTTGTAAAAAATGCAGTATCTGTAAAGTCCAATAAAACAAAGTGCAGTAAAATGAGGCATGCCCATAACTACTTTAGCTTTGTTATAATTTGTGTTTATATAACTTTTCCACCTATTTAATTTTAGTCTATGTTCTGCAGATTTAATGTACATTAAGCATCATACGGGTGGGATTTCCTTACTTATCCATGCTGTCAATTTCTGCCTTTTAATTGGAGTTTAGTCCATTTATATTTAATATTCATATGGTTGGGTTTACATCTACCATTTTGCTCTTTTCAATTAGTTCAATCTGGTCTTTCTTCCTTTTTGCTCCTTTTGTGTCATATTTCGAATTATCTGGGTGCTTTTTGCGGTACGCAGGCCTCTCACTGTTGTGGCCTCTCCCGTTGAGGAGCACAAGCTCCGGACGCACAGGCTCAACGGCCATGGCTCACAGGCCTAGCCGCTCCGCAGTATGTGGGATCTTCCCGGACCGAGGCGTGAACCCGTGTCCCCTGCATCGACAGGCAGACTCTCAACCACTGTGCCACCAGGGAAGCCCTAAAATACCTTTTTATTCCCTCTCTTGACTTATTAGATATACCACTATTTGTGGTCAATGCTAGAGTTTAAAATATAAAACTTTTATTATATTCTACTCTCAAATTATATTATACTGGTTCAGGTATAAAATAATGGAATAAAGTTACAAGAGGGTACTTCCCTACTCAAATCTTCTGGTTTTATTTACAGATATTTTACTGCTACATGTTTTAAATATCACAATATATTGCTATTATTTTTATTTTATGTAGTCAATTTCCCTTAAGGAAATTAAGAAAATGTAAAGCCTGTTTTATATTTGCCCATATATTTACTATTTCCAAGAATCTTCATCTCTTCTTGTAGTCCAGAGTTTCCATATGTTATCATTAAAGTTCAGCTTGAAGAACTTCCTTTAACACATATATTAGAGCAGGTCTGCTGGTAACCAATTCTATCAGCTTCTGTTTGCCTGAAAATGCCTTGTTTTGCCTTAATTTTTTTTTTTTAACATCTTTATTGGGGTATAATTGCTTTACAATGGTGTGTTAGTTTCTGCTTTATAACAAAGTGAATCAGCTATACATATACATATGCTCCCATGTGTCTTCCCTCTTGCGTCTCCCTCCCTCCCACTCTCCCCATCCCACCCCTCCAGGCTGTCCCAAAGCCCCGAGCTAAAATCCCTGTGCCTTGCGGCTGCTTCCCCCTAGCTATCTACCTTACTACGTTTGTTAGTGTGTATATGTCCATGACTCTCTCTCGCCCTGTCAAAACTCACCCTTCCCCCTCCCCATATCCTCAAGTCCGTTCTCCAGTAGGTCTGCGCCTCTATTCCTGTCTTATCCCTAGGTTCTTCATGACATTTTTTTCCCTTAAATTCCATATATATGTGTTAGCATACGGTATTTGTCTTTTTCTTTCTGACTTACTTCACTCTGTATGACAGACTCTAGGTCTATCCATCTCATTACAAATAACTCAATTTCATTTCTTTTTAAGGCTGAGTAATATTCCATTGTGTATATGTGCCACATCTTCTTTATCCATTCGTCCGATTGCCTTAATTTTTGAAGGTTAAATTTTCTGGGTAGAAAATTATAGATTGACAGATTTCTCTAACAGCGATTTATAGATGGTAATCCTTTGGCTACTTTGCATCAAATTTAATATGTCATCTGTCATTGTTATAGCTGTTCTCCTCTATGTAATCAGTCTTTTTATTCAGCCTACTGTTGATTTTCTCTTTATCAGTGGTATTTAGAAACTTGATTATGTTTTTCCTTATTTTGGTTTTCTTTGTGTTATTTGATCTTCCTCAATCAGAGCATTTATCATTTTTATTTAATCTGATAAATGGTTTACTTTTTTTCTGCAAATATTTTCTGCCCTTCACTCCTGCAATTTCTCTCTTTTCCTTCACGAACTCAAAGGACATGAATGTTACTTTGTATTATCCCAAAGATCACTGTGACTCTTTCCATCTTTTTTTTAATTTAATTTTTTATTTTATATTGTAGTATAGTTGATTTACAATGTTGTGTTAGTTTCAGGTGTACAGCAAAGTGATTCAGTTATACATACACATATATCCACTGTTTTTCAGATTCTTTACCCATATAGGTTATTACGGAATATTGAGTAGAGTTCCCTGTGCTATACAATAGGTTTTGTTGATTATTTAAAAAAATAGTAGTGTGTATATGTTAATCCCAAACTCCTAATTTATCCTTCCCCCTTGCATTTCCCCTTTGGTAACCATAAGTTTGTTTTCATCTTTCCATTTTTTAGCCTTATTTATCTTTGTGCTTAAGGTTGGATGGTTATTATTATGTTTCATATTCACTGATATTTTCCCCACAGTGTTGAAAAATTATACGAATTTTTCATTTCGTATAGTTTTTCAGCTTCAGAATTTCCATTTGGTTCTGATTTTTAGTTTCTATTTGTTTATTTAATTTTCTGTTTTGCTCTCTTATTATAGTCAGATTTTTCTTCAAATCCTTAAATGTATTTATAAGAACTCTTTTATAATCCTTGTTTGTTTGTTCAATTTATTCAGTTATATCTAGGCCAGGTTCTTTTGACTAATTTTTCTTTTGGATATGAGTCACATTTTCATGCTTCTATGTGCATCTAAAGTTTTAGATTGCATACACACATATTCTTACAAACACATAAGGGAATCTTCTTCAGACTTCATAAAGACTAAATTCCTATCTCTATATCTCACACCATTGATTTATAGGAAATCAAATTATCTGACCTTCAAGATCAAACTCTCTCAGTTTACTAAGAAAAAGAAACAGAAAATGAAGGACTGTTTTCTCTATTTTATGATTACCTACAACCATAAACACATTTGGATTCTAAAGAGTGAATATGCACAAAGCAAAGTATCTGGAAGGCTTCAAAGCAAACTACTAATAGGATCTACCTCTCAAGGACACAAGGTAGATTATATGTCTATTATATCACAAAAAAGCTCGGGGGAAAAAGAATACAAGGTAGAGCCTAAGTGTTTTAATTATGCCTGTCTTAAGGATTGAACTTTTGAAAACAAACAAAGGTTACTTTTGAAATTCACAGAAAACAAAACAAAAATGTTCCCATTATAAATTTAATGAAACTGCAAGTTATAAAGGATCAGTTACCGTAAGATGCTATTTTTTTCTATAGAAATAGACGTAGTTCTATGTACATTCTGGAAAGATTAAATGTCCTACCTTTAGTGGTCGTGGAAACAAAAACTTTTGGCTAATTATTACTTAACATAAAATCCAGTGTTCTTAGGTATATTTAATGACATTTGAAGTGACCTTGCTACAAAAGATAAAAGAGAAAAGCATGGAAAAAGGAAAAATTTCTAACCACAAGAAAATCCCATATATAGATGATGTCAGTTAAAATTTATAGCCAAAAACCCCTGTCCAGAAGCACAGAAACACATACACATGCACACAAATACAATGGATATAGAAGAAAGGACAGAATGCGATAGATTGAAATATCAATTGAGTTTATGTCAGTGAGAGTATCCTCTTTCTTGTTTTATAATTGATTTATCATTTCTTTGCCAGATGCATGTATTATCATTAGAATTTGACCAAGAATAAAGGAAATGTGTGAGTATCCATTTATCCAATGCTGAGTGAAGAAACAATGACAAAAAGCTCCACCTACAGTATAACCAGGATACAACTGAAGAAAATAAATAATGATGTGTTCATCTGTGGTTGAAAGTTTGTGTGTTTCAAGCACTGTGTGAGCAAACAGGGGAGTTTATTGATGAGCAGTAGACTATATTTATTTAGTTAAATAATATCAGCTCTCATGAATGAATGGTTGTACATCTTGTTTACAACATTCGAACACATGTACCCATTAAGCTGTCCATAGTGGTTCCCTTGGGATAGGTTGATTTGGGATGAAGTATTTCCATATGTCTTTCAGAGATGTGGGTATTCTGCAAGAGTCTTCACAATGTTTGTACTATACTGTAATTCAATAGCAAATCCAGAACAAATATGTGCAGAAAAAATTATTGGTGACAACTTGCTCTGTTGACCTCAGGAGGCCTAAGGAATATGAACATACACAACAGGAGGATTGAAGAGACAACCATATTTTATAAGTCCTTGTCTGTTTGAGGTGGCATTGCTTGTGACTTGCTTGCACTTCTTTATAAATTGGCTATTGTAGCTGGACTTATTGTTAAGAAGCATGTCTAATTTTGAGAAATTCCAATCGTAAGCGGCTACTCTTTAAAAAATAACCAGTATTTCAAAGAATATTTAATGAAGTTTGGAAAGTACTCTAGCCTCAGTAAATGCAGAAAACATATTTGAACACCAGAGGTCTGAAGGAGTTTTAATTTTATTTTTTAGAATAAAAAAAAAAAAAAAAAAAAAAAGTCTTTATTCTTGTTGGGATGGAACTTCCATTACTTTTGGCCTTATGGCTTCTCAAAATTTGAACAGTTTGCCTATAGCAGGTATTTCTTTTGTAAATCTCTTGGATGATAAGGCTCTTCCTACAGGAGAATAAAGAAATTCCAAGTTCTCCAAATATTATATGTATATGAGAGTATGGAAATTGTATAAGATGATGATTTTGTCAGAACTACCTTCAGTATGCATCCAATTATGTTCAAAGAGAAATAAACATACATATTTGTACATCATATATAACCATCTATATGTCTACACATGTGTAAAAATTATATATCATATATTTTAATCATAGTGATTATTACAATAAGAATGCAATTAAACTTCACCTCTGTGTCCATATATGCATGTGTGGAGTTTGTGTATGTATATGTATGTATATATCTATATCTATACACATACATACACACAAATATCTATTGAAATTTATCTTCATACACAATAATAAGTTTATATTAAAATGGATTTATTGGGACTTCCCTGGCAGTCCACTGGTTGGGGCTCTGCACTTCCACTGCAGGGGGTACGGGTTAGATCCCTGGTCGGGGAACTAGGATCCCACATGTCGCGTGGTGCGGCCAAAAAAAAGAAATGGGATTCATTCATGTGTCATCATTTGGATCATCTTTTCACTTCTGTTTCCTGGGCAGTTTGTCATGTCATTGTCATAAAAAATTTGCAAGACTTAATTTTTAATAAGTAAATAAATAAACATTGATGAAATATTATTGATGACTATAAAAAAATATGAATGCTTTACCTTGACTCTTTGATAGAATACACACCTGGATCACAATATTAGAGTGATGTAGACACAGACTTTATTTATACAGTAATGTAATCTGTTCTTATATTTTCTAATAATAAAATGTTAAGATTAAATTTTAGATAAAAAATATAGGTTAAATTTTTGAGAAGGGGGAAAACCCTATATTTTCTGAGGCATACATGTATAGTTGTCATTCAATGTTAGTTTTAAGACTATATATATATCATGTTAGCATAATAAAGACTAGAAAACGTAGATCTTCAAGTAATGATGGCTGAGGGGTGACATCATAGGCATTAAATTTCGGTTAAATAAGTGTCTTATGAACTGAACGTTTCTCTTTTTTTAAAATAAATTTATTTATTTATTTTTGGCTGCACTGCGTCTTCGTGGCTGTGTGCGGGCTTTCTCTAGTTGCGGCGAGAGGGGGCTACTCTTCGTTGCAGTGCGCGAGCTTCTCATTGTGGTGGCTTCTCTTGTTGTGGAGCATGGGCTCTAGGTGCGCAGGCTTCAGTAATTGTGGCATGCAGGCTCAGTAGTTGTGGCGCACAGGCTTAGTTGCTCTGTGACATGTGGGATCTTCCCGGACCAGGGCTCCCCTGCATTGACAGGTGGATTCTTAACAACTGCGCCACCAGGGAAGTCCCTGAACTGAACATTTCTTCATTAGGATCCTAATATTTTTGGCGAATGTAGTGATCAAGAAGCTCTCTGCCAATGTTTTATTTACTAAAAATCAGGCCTTGCAAATTTTTCATGAAAATATGATCCAAACCATGACGTACAAATAAATCTCATTTTAATGTAAACTTGTTTTGTATGAAGCTAAATATACATGTATGTATGTGTATATTGAAATGAGTGCATGAGTGTATGGAAAAAGTTTGTATGGGCATGTTAAAAACATAATCCAAATGTTTTTATCAAAGGTACTAACAAGTACTGTTTATGACAATGCTTTACTCTTGACCAGCACGCATTTATTTTCTGAATCCTTTGCAAGCACCATGTCGTATTTACGTATGAGAAAATGCTATATGACTGATCCCTAAGATATAACCAGTGAAACACACACACACATTAAAATTGTAGGAAGCCACTGAAGGCCCTATAATGATGTAGGAATGTGCCTGTGTTCCAATGTTAAATGATGAAACCATGAGGCCAAACCATGTCTGTCCCCTCTGACTGGAATTTGTACATATTTGAGTATGTGTATCATTTCACATGGGCACTGTATAATATGAAGTCTTGAGAACTATCTAACACTTATCTTAGGCTTCCAGACAAATAGCTGCCTCTCCCTAAATACACCCAAGGACTAGTGCCAGGCCAGTAAATGGAGGAGGACTGCCAGGGAACCTGGGAAATGAGCCAGGTCAAGAACCACAAGTACTAGTGCCTAGATTTGCTCTTCTCCAAGCCCTTAGGTGCAAACATTTTCTTTTCCCCCTTAGGCCTGGATCCCGGAGGTTTGCCTCTTGATATCCCAAGACGGTTTGGTAACAAAACACTTGAGATATAATGCTGAGTGAAGAAAAAGTAGAACTGCAAAGACTAGGTAAGTGGAAATTGAGTTCTTGAACCGAAAAGTTGCCTGAGGAGAGAGTAGGTTTAGGCCTCAGTTTGATTGCAGATGTAAACCAAAAGCAAAATCACAATAGCGTGAGCATGTTTCTTCAAACTGGGCAAGAAGCAAGGCAGCCATATTTCTTCCCGCCTGTGTCTCTTGGTCACAGTTTTTTCACACCCGACGGGCGGGAGAAGAGGGCATGGGGGCAGTGTTAGGTAGAATTTCTGGAGCAATACTGCCATCGTGAGGAAGTCACTGGAAGAAGTCCCAAGGTTTCCCCTCTGAAAGGACTTTTACTTTGGAAAGGTCCCTTCTGGAAGGTGAGGAGGCTGAAGGGCCGGACCACCAGCCAGAGCTTGATGTCTGCTCCAGAAGCCAACCAGGAGCTAAGGTGGGGTTCAGGTGTAGGGGCTGGCCTTTGGGGAGGCAGAACAGCCATCAGCTGCCAGGAAGTCCAGGCACAGGAAGTCGTGGGGTGGGGTCTTTGTATTCTGCCGGGGTAGGCGGGACCAGAGGAAGCGCTAACAAAATACTAAGCCTGTGGGTAGTTTTCTTTCTCCCTGCCCCTCAGAGCACGTGGTGTTCCCTTGCTCTGGGACCTGGGCCCTTTGTGGTAGCAGAGTCAGAGCACAGAGGACAGGACAATTCCTGGGGGCTTATAGCAGGACGAAGTGTGTTGCCGGAGGTCTCAGGTGCACCCAAATTGGAGCTGAGAGGGACTGAAGAAAAGTGGGACCACCCAGCCAAGCCAAGAAGGGTTACCACTTCTGCTCTGAGAGCAGATCTCGCACAAACAGATGGGAAGCAGAAACAAGGGGAGAGGATTGAAGATGAACCCACGATTTAAAAGTTCTTGTCTGCAGGAGGTGGCATTACCTGTGACCTCACTTCACTTCTTCATACATGGCTGTTGTAGCAGGTACACTGTAAAGAAGCATGATTGTTTCTAGAAATGCGAAAACAGGTGGCAAAGATTTAAAACATGTCAGAACTCCAAAGAATATTTAATGATGTTTTAAAAAGCATTCAGGCTGCAAAGTAGGAAAACTTGTTTTAATGCTCAAGGTAGAAGGGAATTTGAACATTGTTTTTTAAAAGTACATACATGTGCAAAGTGAAGAGAGAAAAATGCATGGCAAAGATGTTTTAAAAGTGGTTATTTCTTCTGATTGAGGTACCAATTGTTTTCTACTTTATAATTTCTCAAAACTGAACGCTTTGCCACTAGGTATAACTGTTGTAATCTCTTGAAATAGAAGGGTTTTCTACAGTAAACTATAAAACATTTTCAAGCGCTCAGAAATATATATTGATGTGCAAGTATGCAAACGGTATAAGGTAGTGCTGAGGATTGTGTAAAACTACAGCCAGTATGTGTCCAATTATGTTTAGAGAGAAGCAGACCTGTGTGTATTTGTATATGTGTGTGTAAACATTTATTTTTATATATATGTATATGTTTATACACATACATATATATAAACATTTTTAAAAGCTGCATATTTAAAATCATGGTCAGTGTTATAGTGAGTATGCTTTTCAACTTGAAATTCTCAGTTGACATTTATATCCATATTTATATTTATATAAAGCAAGGCATTAATGAAAGATTATAGCTGCATGTGAAGGGTGTGAGTGCATCCTCCTTAAATTAAAGTCTTCTTAGGTTACACATCTGGGTGATGGAATTTGAGAGATACCAATTTCAACCTTCAATTATTGAATTCTGTTTTCGTTCTTTACAGGCTTTAAAGAAAATCTTAAGGTAAAAATTGGGTGTAAATGTTGAGTAGTATAAGAAAAGAAACCCTAATGTTCTGGCTCATGAGTATCCAGTGTCTGTTCCAATACTAGTTTTAGAAAAAAAAAAATTTGTACATGTATGTCATTGTATTAATGATCAGGTAAGGCAAATCTCAAAATCAAGATTCCTGAGTGGTGGCATTATTGGTATTTTAGGTCCTGTATATGCATTAAAAAAAGATTAAGTGAGAACCTAATTAATATTATTTAATTAATGGGTCAATCGAGTAGTTCTTTGCAAGTGTTTTATTGTCTAAAATCCAGGTCTTGCAAATGTTTCATGATAATTTCAAACTACCCAGGAATCAGAAGTGAAAATTTGGGATCTAAGACAGCATGCATATATAAATCCAATTTAAGTGTAAATTTGTTGTAGTTTATGACCATAAAATATAGAACTGTGTTGTGTGTGTTGAAAGAATGGAAGTAAATGTGCAAAAGGTTATTAGTGCTTAATACAGACTTTCAGACAACACTTTTACTCTCGATCAGATCGGCACATGGTTATTTTCTAAACCCTTTGCAAGCACCATGTGTTAGTTGCTTATGAGAAAATGAAGAAGACTGATCCCTACGAGTTAATTAAGTAGCATACACATAGATAATAATAAAGTCAAAGGAAGCTGTTGAAGGTCATAATCCCATGCATGGGAGCACTGTTGTGTTCCAGTGTTAAATGATGAAACCATGAAACAAAATCCTGTCCCTTCTGGCTGGAATTTATATACGTTTGAGTGTCTGTGTCACTCCACGTGGAACAGTGTGTGGAATTCAGACTCGAGAGCTATCTGGACCCTCCTCTTAGGGTTCCAGCCAAATAGCTGCCTCCCAGTCAACACAAGGCCTAGTGCCCACTCAGAAAGTGGAGGACTCCCAGGGAACCTGGCAGTGAGATCAGTAAAGAACCGCGTGGCCTAGCGCTTAGACTTGTTCTTCTCCAGGCCCTTACGTCCACCATTTTCTTTACTCTTAGCCCTGGATCCCTCAGAATTGCCCATTAAAGCAAATAACAAGGGACAATGTTGGGGATTAAGGCAGAGCGAAGAAGAGAAGACCGGCAAAGGTTTGGTAGAGTAGAAATGAAATTCTTGAAAAGAAAACATGGATGATGAGAGTAGGTGGTTTAGGCCTCAGTTTGATTTATCAGGGAAACTAGCAGCAAAAACATGTCTGTTTGAGCAAATTTCCCCCCCACAGGGCGATAGCGAGGCAGCTTTTTTCCTGCCTCCTTTGTGTCTTGGTGGCTTTTTCAGATTGAATGGGCAGGAGTAGGCCTGGGGTGGGTGGGGGTGGGCTGGGTTAATTGGCTTTTCCAGAGCAATACTGCCACCTAGAGGAAGTAGTCTGACGAAACCTAAAGCTGTTAGCACTCCTGTGAGGCCTAGAAGTTGAGAAAGGTTTGGTCTTTTGTGAGGTTGAGTGGAGGCTGGCTCTGAGCTGGGCCTCCTTCACTTCAAATCTGAAGCATTTGGGTCTAGATATCCTTGAGGGTGTTCTTGGTTAAGGGCAGCCAAAGAAGATTTGGAGACATTTGAGAAAGCATGCCCCAGTGGTCAAGTATCCTATGAAGATGTAAGGTGGCCTCTGACCTCTTCACCCTACTTCAGCTAAGCAGATAGCAAAGAAAGCCTGTAGCAGATGAACTAAGCTGCCTGATTGTTGTAACAATTTGACTTGGTCATATGCTACACTGTGTACAGACAGTGACCCATATCTGCAGTTAGAATTGAGTGTGACAGAATTCCCTAGACCTGGAATTCTTCGTGCTCAAGAATTTTCAGTTCACACATTTTGGTATGCATTAAGAGACTACATTTGGCCAGGAAGTGGATGGAAGCCTAAAACAACAGCACCTTTCTGAGTCTCAGGAATTCAAGCATGATACCATGACCCAGTAACAGGAGATTGTAACTCTTGCCAACCCTAACTACTGCTTAACCATTGATACTCATCTCAGATCAAAAGCTGTTTCAGAATGAAAAGTCAACAAAAAAAAAACCCACCCAGTAGGAAATGTGGCAAAGGAAAGAACAGGCACTTTCCAGGCAATAAAAGGCCATGCAACACAAAAGTCTTTCTAGTAGAGATTCTCAAATTCACCAGTACCAAAATAAATTGCAATTCCACCTGTTCTCCTTATAACCCTGAGCAAGCCACTGAAAATAAAGCCATTAATATCACCCAGTTTGTGTAATGATTTGTAGAATTGGACAACCTCCTAACCAGGTGAGAAGCATTGTCAATTGGCTCAACTCTTTGGAGGTCAGTTGGTCAGCGTTGGTTAATCTTTCACAGGAGAATACCCTTTGTCCAGAGACTCTGCCTCTCAAAAGTGATCACACAGCCACGCTCCCACAGGAAAGCAGAGAGGTGGAGCCAGGGAGGATCACTGAGTTTTCCTTTATAAGAATGGATAGTGAGGAGGGGCAAAGGGTCCATTTTCTGGGTTCAGCTTCAGCAAGTTCAGCTAGAGCAGGCAGTCTTCGTCAATCTTTGGAAAGACTGAAATCCATTCTCTTGAGTCCTTCTCAGGAGAGATGTCCAAAAATTTGATTCAGGGGAAAAAAGCAAAGTGTTGAAACTTCGGGATCAAACCATCCTAGGTGTCTAATACAAGGAAAATGAAAAGCAAAAATAAAGTCTGTCTTTTTCTACTTATTACATACATGGTTAATTCAAGTCGAACACATAAACACATGTATTTTAAAAAGTGAATAGGCACAAGGGAAGTATCTAGAAAGTGTACAACCAAACAACTGACAGTGTCTAACTTGCTAGAGTGATGTTTCCAATGGCTTGCCTTCAAGTTTTAACTTTCTACTTGTCTGAAGTCTTGAAGTGTTGAAAGCAAGAAAAGCTTGCATTTGAAATCTTTTAAAAAAGAAACGAACGTTATCCCAACATGCAATTAAGAAAAGAGTGTGTTACAAGATCTATTTTTCTTTTAAATATGTGCACAGGTCTATGTATATGCAGGATTTAAAGGCCTCACTCTTAATTGTTATACAAACAGAATGGCATTTCTAAATCGTGCTTAACAGAAAATCCTGTTTCTGAAGCACATTTAAAGTCGTATGAAGAGGCGTTTATAAGACCTAAGAAAATGATGATAGAAGGAAGCAACTCAAACTGTAAGGATATTCCATATGTATCATGTAAGTCAAAATCCATACTAGCAAACTATGACAGCCATTACACAGGTGCCCACACATGTATAATTATATAATAACTGTAACATAAGAGCAAAATGCAGTAGATCAAACATCAATGGTGTATCTACTGAGTTCCTGTGACTTAGAGTATCATTTCTTTTTTTTTCTTTTATGAAAACAGATATTACTTTTTAAAACAATTTTTCTTAATTTTTAAAAAAGTTTTTATTGGAGTATAGTTGCTTTACAATGTTATGTTAGTTTCTACTGTACAGCAAAGTGAATCAACTATACATGTACATATATCCCCTCTTTTTTGGATTTCCTTTCCATTTAGTATCATTTCTTTATTGCTTTATATTTCGTCAAATTACTGATTCATTTCCAGATGCATGTTATTCTTATGATTTGATCAATAATAAAGGAATGCTATGAGATTTAACCATGAAAAACTATCATATTGCTCATGAATAGTTAATGCTATTGGCAATTGCCCACTGTCCACTGTTGACTCAAAAATTCAGGGCACCAAACTCCATGTACAGTGTGACCAAGATGGGTTTGAAGAAAAGAAATGGAAATGTTTAGTGTGTGTGTGTGTGTGTGTGTGTGTGTGTGTGTGTGTGTGTTTAGCATTGTGCTGAGGAATATAGGGAGTATAATGATGACATGTAGGCTAAATCTATTTAGCTCTTGAGAATAGTTCTATATCACTTTTATTAAATTTAAACCAACATACTCATCAAGCTGCTAATAGTGGTTCCCTTGGGAAAGAAGGATTTGGGATAAAGTGTTTCTATTTGTTCTTCATAGACTATGTATTTCAAGAAGCCAATAATATATTTGTAATTTGAGAACCAATTCAGAACAAATATGTACAGAAGAAATTATTAGCAAAACTTAATTTGGTGGCCATTTGAGACCTAATGTATTTATATCTCTAACTGATCACAGAAAACAAGAGCATTTGAGACACCCATATTTTGGAAATCCTTGTCTGCTTGAATGGGCATTACTTATGCCCTCACTGCACTTTATACATGGCTGATGTACCTAGTAATTTTGTAAACAGGTATGCTTAATTCTAAGAAATGCAAAAAGATGGGGAGGCACCTTTAGACATATGAAGTATTCCAAGGAATATTTAACGATGTTTGCAAAGAACTCAAACTATAATCAGTGAAGAAAACATATTTGAACACTTGAGGTACAAGGGAACTGGGATTTTAGGCTAAAAAATATATGTGCACAGGAAACATGTAAGAATGTATGGCAGAGATAGTTTAAAAGTTATAAACTTTTGGGGCTTCCCTGGTGGTGCAGTGGTTGAGAGTCTGCCTGCCAATGCAGGGGATATGGGTTCGTGCCCCGGTCCGGGAAGATCCCACATGCCGCGGAGCGGCTGGGCCCGTGAGCCTTGGCCGCTGAGCCTGCGCGTCCGGAGCCTGTGCTCTGCTACGGGAGAGGCCACAACAGTGAGAGGCCCGCTAAAAAAAAAAAAAAAAAGTTATAAACTTTTGACTGAGGTGCCATTTATTTTTGGCTTTAAAATGTGAACAGATTGCCAACAGATGTCACTCTTTTAATTGCTTGGAAGAGAGACCTCTTTCTAGAATAAAATGTAAAGAAATTTCAAGCTGGGTAAAATATATACTGACACGAGACCACACAATTTACATACGGTTATGCAGAAGACTTTGTGTAAAACTACACCCAATAGAAATAAAATTATAATTAAGCAGAAACAAATGTGCACATGTATATATATGCATAACATATACCTCATACATACTGTATATTCAATATATAAGTAGGGCAATAAAAAGCATTTTTAATAAATTATTTATAAAAATGAGGACTTGCAAATTTTATATAATAGTCTTAAAATGCCTGGGAATCAGGAGTGAAAATTTCTTATGGAAACCATAATGTACTAACATTCAGTTTTTGTTTTTGTTTTTCCTTATGGTTTATTTATTTTAACATCTTTGTTGGAGTATAATTGCTTTACAATGGTGTGTTAGTTTCTGCTTTATAACAAAGTGAATCAGCTATACATATACATATATCCCCATATCTCCTCCCTCTTGCATCTCCCTCCCACCCTCCCTATCCCACCCCTCTAGGTGGTCACAAAGCACCGAGCTGATCTCCCTGTGCTATGCGGCTGCTTCCCACTAGCTATCTGTTTTACATTTGATAGTGTATATATCTCAGTGCCACTCTCTCACTTCGTCCCAGCTTTATTCCTGTCCTGCCCCTAGGTTCTTCGGAACCATTTTTTTTTTAAGATTCCATATATATGTGTTAGCATATGGTATTTGTTTTTTTCTTTCCAACTTACTTCACTCTGTATGACAGACTCTGGGCATATACCCTGAGAAAGCCATAATTCAAAAAGAGTCATGTAACATTCAGTTTTAATATAAATTTATTGTTGTGTTTGAACACAAATATAGAACTCTGTGTATTGAGGAGTGGAAAGACATAATCCAAAAGGTTATCAGTGGTCGTAAGCTTTATGGCAGTGCTCTGCTCTTGATCAGCACATGGTTATTTCTGAATCCTTGGCAGGCACATCTTATTAATGAGGAAATGGTTTTAAAACTGATCTCTAATGGACTAGGTTATCTGAGTAACCTCCGATTAGAAGATATATATATATCTTCTATATATACACACATATATCCTGCCATGTAGGGCATTGTATAGCATTTAATGGTGAGAGCTATGTGGACCCTCTTCTTAGGGCCCCAGTCAAATTGCTGCCAACAACTCAACATACAGAACCTATGTCTTTACCTAGAAAATGTAGGAAAATTACTTGAGAGCCATAGAGATGAGCCAGGCAAGGACACGTGGATATGTAGAGATGCCCTCCTGGTTGAATTTTCAGCATCTTATTTTTCTGTTTAGGCCTGGATCCCTGAGACTTACCCACAGAAGCAGACAACTTGATAACTTGGGAAAAGGCTGGAGATATAATGTGCTGAGTGAACAAAAACAGAACTGTGAAGACGAAGCCTAGTGGAAATTGAATTCTTGTGAAGAGAAGACGCCTGATGAGGGTGGGTAGTTTTAGGCCTCAGTTTTCAGATGAAAACCAAAGCAAAAGTACAGCAGTGAGCAGGTTTTCTCAAACTGGGCAAGATACTAAGTAGCCATATTTCCTGGTGACTTGGCCTCTTGGTTACATTTTTTTCTAACAGGATGGGCGGGTGAAGAGGGCTGAGGGGACAGGGAGGAAAATACTCGTTGGCATAGATGGTGCACTACTGCCATCGTGAGGAAATAGTTTAAAATCTACCTACACCGGCATTGCTTTCTTTGCGTGAGGACTTTCAGTTTCGAAAGAGCCATTCAGTGGAAGGGCTTCTTGAGCCCTGGTCCCAAAGTGGGCCTCCCTGTCTTCTCTGAGTTATTATAGGAGTTCTGGCCAAAGTCCTAATGCTGGTATGACAAAGGTGAGGTCCAGGTGTAGAAGCTGGCCAGTGGGGCTGCCTGGACTGAGCCATCAGCCGCAAGGAAGTCCCAGGACAGGAAGTTGTGGGGTGAAACTGTCAAGTAGTTAAAAATGGACTTATACACACATAAAAACACATCAGTGCTCAGACTCCTGAAGCTGAAGATAAAGAGAAAATTTAGAGGACAGCTGGATACAAAGACAAGATATTCCCTGGAGAGGAACAAATATAAGATTTATAGTAGACTGGACAAGCATTATGCAAGCTATAAGGAAACAGACTGGCATCTTAATGGTACTGAAAACAAAACAAAACAAAATAAAAATAAAATTATCAACCCAGAATTTTATACCATCAAAAATGTCTTTCAAAATAAGGAGAAAAACAAAAGGAATGTGGTATCAGACAGACACCCAAGATTGACCCAAAGAATCAGAGATCTAGAGAAATAGTTAAAATGAAAGTAAATACAAAAGACATTTTTCCTTATTTCTAATTGTTTTAAAATATATTTGACTATTAGAAAAATAGTAGCAGATTTTATTTTATTTTTATAGTAAATTTTATTTTATTTATTTATTTTTAAAAATTTATTTTATTTATTTTATTTTCGGCTGCATTGGGTCTTCATTGCTGCGCACGGGCTTTCTCTAATTGCGACGAACAGGATCTTGTGGGATCTTCCCGGACCAGGGCTTGAACCCGTGTCCCCTGCATTGGCAGGCAGATTCTTAACCACTGTGCCACCAGGGAAGCCCAGTAGCATATTTTAGAGGTATAATGACAGCACAAAAGATGGGAAGCAAGACCATATTGTCATAAGGTTCTTACAGTATATGAGAAGCGATACATTATTTGAAATTAAACTGGGATTAATTACATATATATTTTTTAAACCTGGGTCAACCACATACAAATTTGAAAAGAAGTATAACTGATGAACTAATAGTGATAAAACTGGAATCATAAAAAATGCTCACTTGACCCACTAGAATTTCAGGAAAGATGAAAAAAAGAACAAATAGAAGACAACCAGCAAAATGATAGATTTAAATATTTCCATATTAATAATTACATTCAATGTAAATGATCTAAATAATCTATTTAAAAGGCAGAGATTTTCAGATTGTATTAATAAAAGTAAGAACCAAGTATATTCTGGCTATAGGAAATTCACTTGAAATATAAAGATATTGATATGTTAAAAATAAAAATGATGGGATAATATATACCAAGCAAACACTAATCAAAAGAAAGCCATAGGGCTTCCCTGGTGGCACAGTGGTTGAGAGTCTGCCTGCCGATGCAGGGGGCACGGGTTCGTGCCCAGGTCTGGGAATATCCCACATGCCGCGGAGCGGCTGGGCCCGTTAGCCATGGCCGCTGAGCCTGTGTGTCTGGAGCCTGTACTCCGCAATGGGAGAGGCCACAACGGTGAGAGGCCCGTGTACCGCAAAAAA
>NW_020173734.1:210336-242882 GCF_003031525.2 Neophocaena asiaeorientalis asiaeorientalis | reverse complement strand
AGCCCTAACGGTGAAAGATTTAGACAAAAACATAGAAGAACTGCATTGGAGAAGATCAACTTTAAGGGAGAAGAGAACTTTAAAAAATAATTTTTCTCAGTATCTTCAGACAGGCAAGAGATGATATTGCAACTGTGATAGAGCAAAAGGATACAATGAAAAAAATAATGAAAAAGAGCACAACAATTAAGAGTAACATAGTAGAAATACAAAACTCATCAAAGAAGTTAGAAAAAGACCATACTTGTAATTTTAAAAATTGAAAAAGGGGAAAAAACTAAGAAAATTAGAGTACATCTGTAAATGTGATTTATTATCTGAATAATAGGAGTTCTCAGCAAGTTCACAGAAATGTAAAATATGATATTCCAGGTTGAAAGGGGCTACCAAGTTGCCAGCATAGTGGGTAAAAAAAGACCTACCTGAGTACATATTATGAAATTTTGGGACACCAGTTAACAGGGAAGATCATATAACTAACCTACAAGTGTGAAGAATCAGAATGACTTTGAACTTCTAAACATCAACACTGGAAACTAGAATTCAGTGAAACAATGTCTTCAAAATACTGAAGAAAAATTATTTCCAACTTAGAATTCTATACACAGCCAAACTTTCATTTGTAGGCTCTAGAGCACAGGCTCAGTAGTTGTGGCGCACGGGCTTAGTTGCTCTGTGACTTGTGGGATCTTCCCGGACCAGGGCTTGAACCCGTGTCCCCTGCATTGGCAGGCAGATTCTTAACCACTGTGCCACCAGGGAAGCCCAGTAGCATATTTTAGAGGTATAATGACAGCACAAAAGATGGGAAGCAAGACCATATTGTCATAAGGTTCTTACAGTATATGAGAAGCGATACATTATTTGAAATTAAACTGGGATTAATTACATATATATTTTTTAAACCTGGGTCAACCACATACAAATTTGAAAAGAAGTATAACTGATGAACTAATAGTGATAAAACTGGAATCATAAAAAATGCTCACTTGACCCACTAGAATTTCAGGAAAGATGAAAAAAAGAACAAATAGAAGACAACCAGCAAAATGATAGATTTAAATATTTCCATATTAATAATTACATTCAATGTAAATGATCTAAATAATCTATTTAAAAGGCAGAGATTTTCAGATTGTATTAATAAAAGTAAGAACCAAGTATATTCTGGCTATAGGAAATTCACTTGAAATATAAAGATATTGATATGTTAAAAATAAAAATGATGGGATAATATATACCAAGCAAACACTAATCAAAAGAAAGCCATAGGGCTTCCCTGGTGGCACAGTGGTTGAGAGTCTGCCTGCCGATGCAGGGGGCACGGGTTCGTGCCCAGGTCTGGGAATATCCCACATGCCGCGGAGCGGCTGGGCCCGTTAGCCATGGCCGCTGAGCCTGTGTGTCTGGAGCCTGTACTCCGCAATGGGAGAGGCCACAACGGTGAGAGGCCCGTGTACTAGCCCTAACGGTGAAAGATTTAGACAAAAACATAGAAGAACTGCATTGGAGAAGATCAACTTTAAGGGAGAAGAGAACTTTAAAAAATAATTTTTCTCAGTATCTTCAGACAGGCAAGAGATGATATTGCAACTGTGATAGAGCAAAAGGATACAATGAAAAAAATAATGAAAAAGAGCACAACAATTAAGAGTAACATAGTAGAAATACAAAACTCATCAAAGAAGTTAGAAAAAGACCATACTTGTAATTTTAAAAATTGAAAAAGGGGAAAAAACTAAGAAAATTAGAGTACATCTGTAAATGTGATTTATTATCTGAATAATAGGAGTTCTCAGCAAGTTCACAGAAATGTAAAATATGATATTCCAGGTTGAAAGGGGCTACCAAGTTGCCAGCATAGTGGGTAAAAAAAGACCTACCTGAGTACATATTATGAAATTTTGGGACACCAGTTAACAGGGAAGATCATATAACTAACCTACAAGTGTGAAGAATCAGAATGACTTTGAACTTCTAAACATCAACACTGGAAACTAGAATTCAGTGAAACAATGTCTTCAAAATACTGAAGAAAAATTATTTCCAACTTAGAATTCTATACACAGCCAAACTTTCAATGAAATGTAAGAATAAAGATATCCTTAGATATGCAAGGTCTTAAAAATTTAGCCTTTTTCAAGAAGTTACTTTACCCTGTGCTTTAAAAAAAAGTTTTACAAACAATTAAAAGGGGGAAAATATGGGTTTCATGTAATTGGAGATCCCATAGAGGAGATACGAAAAAAAAATCCCCTGAATGTGGATGAAAGGAATATCAGAATGTTAAGCACCAGAGAGAGGGGAAACCAGGACACATTGAAGGGGGTAAGAGAATTATGAGATGAATTTTGCCAAGTAGATCAAATTGATACAAATAATATGAATGAAATTCTTGAGAGAGATTTTAGATAGCTTGTATACTTCCATAGAGGAATATATTTATATAATAAATTTATTTCAGTCATCATGCACCAGCAAAATAGGATTTTAAATAACATCTGTTTTCGTCATCATATATGTGAAGTATAGGGATATTTCATAAATAACTATGATAAATTAATGAAACAAATGGAGTTATTTGTTTAATGTCTAGAAAACAAGCCCCAAGAATATACGAAGATTTTGGCAAGATGCTCATTATACAGTATGTGAACAAAGAGTGATACAAAAATAGATACTAAGTATAAATCTATTCTGTGAATAAAAACTTCATATTATATCTGCAAAGGAAAGAAAAGAGCCATAAAATTTTAAAATTCTAGTTATGTATAAAAGTTAGGATTATGAACATTTATTAATTTCTAATTCATAATCTCTTTAGTTTTGAATATTTTAAAGTGGTGTGTATCACCTTAACGTATGTGGGGAAATAAAGCTATTCTCATAGCAAAAAGATTAAGGATATGGGCCCATGTACAATAATTAATGTGTTAAAAATATAGGACAAAATTACATTCAATATGATCTAACACATAATTTCTAAAAACTCACATGTGCAAACATATTCATATCCACCAAATAAATTCATTTCTGTTGACAGAATTATATAGTTTATGCCAATGTATGTAAAAACAGATTATTAAACAAATACGTATGAAAAATATCATTTAAAATGTACATACAGGGGCTTCCCTGGTGGCGCAATGGTTGAGAGTCCGCCTGCCAATGCAGGGGACATGGGTTCAATCCCTGGTCTGGGAAGATCCCACATGCCGCGGAGCAACTAGGTCCGTGTGCCACAACTACTGAGCCTGTGCTCTAGGGCCCGCGAGGGTCAACTACTGAGCCCCCGTGCCACAGCTACTGAAGACTGTGTGCCTAGAGCCTGTGCTCTGCAACGAGAAGCCGCCACAATGAGAAGCCCGCATGCAATGAAGACCCAATACGGCCAAAAATAAACAAATTAAAATAAATAAATTTTTAAAAATGTACATACAATAAAATGTTGTAGTTCCACCTGAAAAGCAGACATTGGAAATGACACGAAAATTCAAAATATAGACAGGAATGCACTGAAATCTTAAGTTCCAATAATATGTCCCCACGATTCACTAGAAACAGAATAATCTTCTATCTGTTCTAAACTAAAGAAGCAGAAATTAGCTCCTTCCATAGAAGTGACAGAAACGTAAAAATAATATACATTTTTTAATTAAAAAGTAAATAAATATAAGGGTATGTTTGGTGTCGCATGTAGGACGTGCTATTAACCAATAAGAGTTATTATAGGCCTTAAGAAAAGAATTCTCAGGAGCTGAGTCAAAAAACAGCCTTCCACCAAACACAAACATATTAATGTGTCCTAGAGAATGGATGGAAACTCCCTGGGAATCTAGGAGGCCCTTGAGGACAGATGACTAGAGGTGACCTCCAGGCCTGGAACTTCCAACATTTTCTTCCATTTAGTCCTGGTATCCTGAGACTTGTCCCTAGAAGTTAACTTGATAATTGGGAAAGTGCTGGAGAACTAATGCTGAGTGAAGAAGAGCTGAACTGTGAAGCCAATATCTGGTGGAAACGTAATGCTTGATGAAAGAAGATGCCTGATGGTGGGAGTGATTTAGGCTTCAGTTTGATTATAGATGGAAATGGAAAGCAAAATCACAGTAGCGTGAGCAGGTTTCCTCAAACTGGGCAATATGTGAGGCAGTTTTGTTTCCTGGTGCCTTTGCCTTTTGTGTTTTCAGACTAGATGGGCGGGAGAAGAGGGCCTCGGGGCAGGGCTGGTTGACATTTCTGGAGCGCTCCTGCCATCATGAGGAAATCATTTGGTGAAGCCCTAAGCCATCAGTATTTCCTCCCAGGAGACCCAGAAGTTGAAGAATGTTGGACCTGCAGGAGGTTGAGCATCCCCTAGCTCCAAGCGTTGCATCCTTGCCTTCATCTCTGAGGCCTTCCAGGATACGTTGACAAAGGCAAGATATAATTGTAAAAGCTGGCTAGTGAGTGGCCAGGACCAAACAGGCAGCTGCCAGGAAGTACAAGCACAGGAAGTCAGGGTGGAGCCCCTCCCAGTGCAGGCAAGATTATAGGAAGCGATTCACAACCTAATGCAGAGGTTATGATCATTTGCCTCCTCTTCCTGTCCCTTGAGCATGAGGCAGACAGTCTGGGACATAGAACTTCAGGACCAGGACCTTGGCACCATTTGGCAGCAGTGTCAGAGCTCAGAGTGCAGGGAGAAAAATCTCACTGTTTATCATAGAGGATATTTTGAAGAGTGTATTTGGAGCCAAGAGGCAATAATTGATTATTGACAAAGTGTCATTAGCTCTCAGGAGTGTCTTGGAGACATTTGGTAGAGTATGCCTCAACGACCCCAGGTGCCTTGTGAAGGTGAAAGGTGACCGCCGACCTCCTGAAATTATTTCTGCTAAAACAGACCAAGAGAGAAAGCCTGGATCAGATGTGCTGGGGTGCCTGCCGTGGAACAGTACTTTGACTTGGCCACATGGTGGAGTAGAGTAGACAAATGTATGAAGACTGAATTGTAGGCAACACAAGAGGTGGCCTCAGGGACTTCCTTGGTGGCTCAGTGGTTAAGAATCCGCCTGCCAATGCAGGGGACACAGATTAAAAGAGGTGGCCTCAGCTCTGGAATTCCTTAGGCTCAAGAATACTGTGTTCACCTCACCCCAACTATCCTTAACAGAAGCCAATGGACTGAGAGTGGATAGAAGCCTAAGGGAATAGTTCCTAGCTGAATTTCAGTATTTCAGTTATAATGAAAATAGCCAAAACTGGAAACTAAGAACAACTACTGTCAGTGTTTACTCCCCTTCAACCATTGACATCCATTACCGATCGTTAGCTGTTCCAAAATGAAAAGCTAAAGGAAAACAATTTAGCAGGAAAGGGGAAAAAAGAACGGGGCACCAACTTCCCAGAAGAAAAAGGCCATGGCACAGAAAAGTCTATTGGCAGAGGTTCTCAAATTCACCATTATCCAAGTAAATTATGGTTCAAGAAGTTCTCAGCTATCTCCAACTCCCAACTAATATATCCTGAGCAAGCTGCTGAAAATGAAGCCATCGTTATTGTCCAGTGTTATGTGATTATTTGTAGAAACAGACATGCTCCTATGAGCCTGGAAGCACTGTCAATTTGTTCGACTTGTCTGAGGGCAATTTACGTGCATCAGTTAACCTTGCATATGATCATACCCTTCCTCCAGAGACTATGCCTCTCAAAAGTGATCACACAGCCACATTCCTATAGGAGAAGAGAGAGTAGGGAAAGTAAATTCATTGAGATTTCCTTTGCAGTGGCTGACATTGCTGAGGGGAAAGCACCTATTCTTCTCAGATAGGTTGGATCTCACATGGTTCCGCTACACTAGGTAGTCCTCGTAAGTCCTTGCAAAGACTGAATTCCATTCTCTGTGTCTTGATCAGGCAAGATATCTCACACCTTTGATTAGAGATTAAAGCAAATTATTGAATCTTCAGGATCAAATCATCCTAGTTTGTTAATATAAGAAAAGAGAAAGGGAAAAATAAAGTATATGCTTATCACATGTATTATTACCTGAAGTTGAATACATAAATATGTATGGATTCTGAAGAGTGAATATGCACAAAGGAAGGATTCCAAGCAAACTGCTCACTGTGTCCACCTTTCTGGAATAATTTTTCTAAGGTTATGCCATCAGGTTTTAACTTTATACATGACTGAATCTTTGAAATATTAACAAGACTGGTTTATATTTGAAATCAAGAAACCAAGGAATAGCCTTCCGGCTTTAAAATAGCCTCCAGTGTAAGATTGTATTTCTCTAAAAAAAAATATGCATAGTTCTGTTTACATATGGAAATGAAAAAGGTCACTTTTTGTAGTAAAGAAAACAAAAATCTTTGGACAAACTTCTAAGTAACACAAAATCCAATCATCTGAAGGATATTTAATGACATGTGAGGTGCCCTTGTGATACAAGGACTGGGAAATGTATGATAGAAGGGAAAAATTCAAAACCCAAGGATATCTTCATACTAAAGTCATACCAACAACCCCCTGGGAGCTACACAGGGAAACATTCAAATGAAATAGATTTAGAAGAGAGAGCAGGAGAAAGAAGATACAAATTACCAAAGCTTGTTTCCATGGGCTGCTTGGCCTTTCTCTAAGAGGTTATATACTGAGATCATCTCAGGTACAGCAGAGTGAGTGGCACTAAAATAGGCAAGTGTTCAGGGGTCCTGATGTGCTCAGTTCTCCAAAGAGGATATCTTGTGAAGCCTACAAGGAATCTTCATCAGTAAAAGGCTAAGAAGCAGGCACAGAGAATAATACTAGCTGATATGAATGAATGATTCGGTCCCAAGCCCCAAGGGTTTCATCTTCCTTAGAGGAAAGCTAACCACTAAAGAACGTATCTCTGTCCCTGATGAGAGCAGGTCGCTTTAAGGGGTAGTCATCATACTGAGCCCTAGAAAAAAAGCTACAAAGCCACATCCTTCTGGGCTCAGAAAATAACTCCAGGCCTTCTTCTCCATTCTTGGTTCCCATTTGGTTGTTACACTGGAACTCCTACTGATGTTCTGGAGTTCACCGGCTTGGCATGGCAGGGTGGCCATCCTTGCTCCAGGCAATGAGTGTACCAGCCTTTTGGGTGTCCATGAGAACTCCAGGTCGCAGACCAGCAGCTGTTAGATGTGACATGGAGTGAGATTCCCATCCCGAACCCCAACTCTGACCCTGCTGACACAGGGGGCCCAGGCCACAGAGTACAGGGACATCTTGTGCCAGCCCAACTGTTTCATTCTGTAAGGGGCAGGGGCAGGAGACAAATGCACAGAAGCTCTGCATAGGCTCTGAGGGCTCTCCTCTAGTTCCGGCCCCAGTGGGAGGTAACAAAAACCATGCCACAGTACTGACGCCTCACTCGGAAGCTTCTCTACCAACATTCTTCCTTTGTCCAGAGCTCCTCGAAAGCCTCAGAGTTCAAGTAAAGGAGACCCAGCTTGGTCAGGGCCCATTAAGCCTGGGAATTAGCCACACATTTCTTAAAGGCTAGATCTCAGGGGAATTCACGCTTACAATTTTGGCTTTTCTAAAACTACTTCCTCGTGATGGCAGTATGGCTCCAGAAAAGCCAACTAGCCCTGCCCCCGGGTCCTCTTCTACCGCCCATCCAGTCTGAAAAAAACGCCAACTAGAGACAAAGGAACTAGGAAACATGGCTGCCTTGCATCAAACCCATTTTGGAGAAACGGCCCACAATGCTGTGCTTTTGCTTTTGGTTTCCATTTGAAATCGAAATGTCCGTGAAAACCACCCACCCTCATCAGGCATCTTTTCAAGAGTTCTGTTTCCACTAGACCAAGGCTTTGCAGATCTCTTCTGCAACATTCTGTAGGATTTCCCGCATTTTCAAGTTTTCTGATGCAGGGCTCAAGTCTCAGGGATCCCTGCAAGAGGAAAAGAAATTGCTGGAATCTCAAAGCTTGCAGGAAGCCATTTTCAGCCATTAGACCTTGTGCTGTTTGATTTGGCTGATTTCTCAGGCTCCTATGGAGTCCCCCATTTGCTGGCTCACATATTTTTGAAAGTAACCAAAATGGCATCTCTCTTTTTAAATGTCTTTACAGATGGAGAGCTCACTAGTGAGTATTTCAGTGGCTCAAACCTGATGCTCAAAATAAACGTTCATATTTAGTTATTTTCATTTAAGGAAATGCTAAAAACCAAAGTTCCAATGAGAAAAATTTGAAGATCTAATTGGTATTATTGAACGATTCATTCATGAATTAGGTAGCAACCCACCTAGCAAGTAGAGGGGAGCTCCAAATGGCTACAGAAAGGGAAAGGTTTTCAAAGGCAGGATGAGGAAGTCATAAACAGAGAAGAGTATTATTTCAGAGTAGGTCTTCTCCCTTTTGGGAAAAAGGGTTTTCTTATATGGGTTACCTCATCTTCCTTTGGGAAGTGGAGAGGGCCCATGTAACATAGTACCTCATTGGTGCTGATGATAAAATTACTGACTGACTGTTTCAGTTAGGACTACATTTCTGGGGGAGGTTGAATCTTCAATTTGATTAGATATTAAGCCCTGGTTTGCTGGCGTGGTCCAGCATAAGTGACTCCATTTTGGGCCTGTGGTTTTCTTTTTAACAGAAATTAGAGTCAAGCTCTACATAGGTTGTTTTTTTTTTTTTTTTTAATTGAAGTAGAGTTGCTTTACAATGCTGTGCCAATCTCTGCTGTACAGCAAAGTGACTCAGTTATACACAGACAGACATTCTTTTTTAACATTCTTTTCCATTGTGGTTTATCACAGGATATTGAGTATAGTTCCCTGTGCTATACAGTAGGACCTTGTTGTTTATCCATTCTAAATGTAATAGTTTGCATCTACCAACCCCATTGGTTTTGAATGTATGTGTTAAGACTCAACTTTATCATTGACCTTTTCATATATCTTTACACTTTTATGCATCATATATATCCATATTTTAATTTTGGCATAAGTGTTAATGCTTTATAAGAATATAGAAATGATGTGTCCTTAATAATGAATTTGGTAATTAAGTAGAGAATATAATTTGTGTACTCTAAGTACTTACATAATTTATTGTCTAAGTTAGACAGCTGCTGTAAACTGTGACTTCCCAAGGAAAACTAAGGAATGTTCACTGTATTTATAATTCCACAATCTTGAGACAAACACTGATTATGTCTTTATTTGATCCTTACCATGTTTTATATTTACATAAATATAGTGATACATTTTAAGTTACATACATACATACATATTTACAATAATAGAGTATTTTCTTGCATATCTTTTCCATTTTGTACCTTTTTCCCTTTTGTATTTTATGAGCATTTTGACAGTATTCTTTAGTTTTCCAAAGTATAATTTAAAAATATGAAAAAAAGGAATTCCCTGGCAGTCCAGTGGTCAGGACTCCGTGCTTCCGCGGCAGGGGGCACGGGTTTGATCCCTGGTCGGGGAACACAAGCCACACTGCAGGGCCAAAAAACAAAAAAGAAAAAAAAGAAAAAAGCTTTTTTCTACTTATGAAAAATAACCTTTTTTCAATATAGAATATTTAGTTAACATAGAATTCACATAACTGAACACAAAGTGACCTATAATATTACTATAAACTGTACGTATTTTATCTTTATACACAACTTGGATAATAATATATGTTGGAATTTTTTTTCTGCTGGCTATCTTTGTATCCTCCTCTTTATCCACTCTTCATTTTTCTCTACTTCTCTGTGCCTCAAATGGCAGACCCGTATTGATTACATAATCTGGCTGTTTTGCTTTATTTATGAGTCCCGGTTATGTTGTGCCATAGAGGGTTCTGCTATGATTTCAGAGACAGGTTGGGGTATTTATTTAATCAGACCTGTGGGTTTGGCTCCACCCCTTGACCTAATATTGCTGATCCAGTATCCAAGAGGAGTAATGGAAATATTTGGTAAATAGCCAAAATTAATATCATAATAAGATACTGAAAAATACATATCAATGCACATGTACCATATATACAATTAAACAAAGTCAACAGGTTTCTGATTATTGAAACACTGGGACCTGAATGTGGCTCCTTTCCTCTCCACTCCCAATTCATCTGCTCTTTCTGAGCCAAAGGAGATCTACAGGTAGCTGTACCTGTACAACTAGATCTACAGGTAGATCTACAGGTAGCTGAGTGTAAGTGGGGCCTTTGTGGGAATTTATTCCTTGACCTGCTTAAGCAAATAAAAATCGGGTTAGGGGACTTTGGGAAGTTTCAAGGTTTGCAATAAAAAGCAACACATTGTGGAAAGGGCTTAACTGAGAAGCAAGTGGACTAATGATTAGAAGGTCAACAGAATCTGACTTATTTTTACCTGTTGTTCCTGTATACCAAGAATCGAAGATAGAACTGAACTGAGCTTGCTTTTTGAATCCTCTCTGCACCTGAGTCTTAGAGAATACAGGAAAACCAGAAAAAGTTGGGAGGCTTCTTCAAAGTGCCTCAGAAGTGAGCTTATAGTTTGCCTCCCGAGTCCTTAAGAGTGGGAGCTCTGAAGTCTGGCTAATCTGATTTTTAAATTGTCTCTGTTATTAGCTATGTGACCTTGGAAAAGGTTTTTAAGCTTTCTGTGCTACCTTTCCTTATTTATTAAGCGGCAAGAATCATACTACTTACCCAGAGGGATGTTGTGAAGAGTCAATATATAAATTCTTATCAAGATCCTTGGAATATTTACTGGTACATTGTATTCAATAAATACTCAATAATTATTAGCAATTGTTGTTGCCTAGAAATGCCCTAATGCTGCCCTTGATTTTCTGGAATGTTCTTCTTTCTCTTAAGCCTGGCTCCTTGAGACTTGGCCTCAGAAGCAGAGTACTTGATAGCTTGGGAAAATGCATGGGATGTAAAGCTGAGTGACGAGGAGCAGAACTAGGTCAAATAGAAATTGAGTTCTCGCAAGAGAAGATGCCTGATGGGGATGGGTAATTTAGGCCTCAGTTTTGATTTCAGATGGAAACCAAGAACAAAAGAACAGCAGTGTGAGTAAGTTTCTTAAAACCCACAAAATACAAGGCAGCCATATTTGCTGGCACCTTTGTCTCCTGGTGGCGTTTTTTTTTGCTTTTATTTTTCATACTGGTTGGGTGGGAGATGAGAGCTCAAGGACCAGTCTTGCCTACATATCTGGAGCAGTACTGCCATTGTGAGGAAGTAGTTTTAAAATACCAAAAACCCTTACAACTTCCTTCCCTTGAGGCCAAAAGTTGAGGAAGATCATGCAGATGGGGAGTTGGAACAGGTTTAGACCCAAGCTGAGCCTCCTTGCCGCCTTCTCTATGGCCTTACAGGATACTTGAACATGGTGGGATCTTATTGTACAACTTGGACAGTGAGGGACTAGAATTGAGCCAGCAGCCGCCAGATGGTCCAGGCACAGAAAGTCATGGGCAAGGCCTTGTTCTCCACCCAGTGTGGAAGAAAAGAGAAATCCACTGAAAGACAAATGCAGGCTCTTGTGGGCATTTGTCTCCTGTGAACAAGAGGTAGCAGGCTTTCAAGTGCTATGCTGATATTGTGGGGCATGGATCTTTTATGGCAACAGTGTCAGGACACCAAAGACAGGCCAGTTCCAGGTGGCATTATAACAGGAGCAGGTGTGCTTGCTAAACTACTCGG
Organism: Neophocaena asiaeorientalis asiaeorientalis; assembly: GCF_003031525.2. Taxonomy (NCBI): domain Eukaryota; kingdom Metazoa; phylum Chordata; class Mammalia; order Artiodactyla; family Phocoenidae; genus Neophocaena; species Neophocaena asiaeorientalis. The sequence continues at coordinate 231,225 of NW_020173734.1, read as the reverse complement.
GTACATCCAAATGTTTAAAAGCCCATTGCCTGGAGTTCAGAGAGCCTGAAGAGAAGCAGAACCACCCAACGAAACTAAGAAGTGTTAAAACTGATAAGGGACCAAAAACGGTGAAAAGGATTGAAAATGAACACATTTAAAAATCCTTCCCGGGCTTCTGGCCCGTGTACCGAAAAAAAAAAAAAAAAAAGAAAAAAGAAAAGAAAAAATCCTTCCCTGCCAGAGGCAGCATTACTCATGACCTCACTTCACTTCTTCATACATGGCTGTTGTAGCAGGTACATTGTAAAGAAGCATGATTATTTCTAGAAATGTAAAAACATGTGGCAAAGATGATGTCATTGAAGGTGCTGAAGTAGGGAAGCCCAATGATCATCCCTTCATAAAAGTAACTAATGAGTTGACAAAAAGTGTCAGAATCCAATTTTACAAAACTATAGATCTAGTTGAAAACTTAAGGAAACCAAAAATGGCTTGGTGAAAAAGAAGTGACTACTTTGCAGTGAGAGAGGACTGTGGCATTTAAAATTCCCCACCTACCACCCCCCCAAAACCACACTGTCTTAAAGATGGATCTTGCCCTCCTGGTCTGTGATGTTAGTTCCTGAGGGAGCAATATGGACTTTATTCTCAAAGAGTTGTGGTTGTCCATTTTGACCTATCTGGAGGCTCCCTGAAGGGTTGGTGCAAGAGCATGCCTTTGTTTTGACTTACTTGGAGTGTTTCCAGGGCTGGGCTGTCTTGAAGAAAGGCATTTACTAAAATAATTTAAAGGCACAATTTTTGGCCAGAGCAGCCTGTGGCAATAGACAATAGTTAGGACTGTTAGCAGTAGACAGATGGAGAAGCATAGGAAGGAGAAGGATGTGAAAGGAAATGTGGGGGAAAAGAAGGAACTTTAAAACTTCTTGCATGTACTGGAGAAATTAGAAAACCACAGACATACCCAGGGCTGGACAACTGTTCAGATAAGTCCTGAGACCCTAATCTCTCATGTCTCTTTAGGCTCCTTGCAATCTGGAAGTGAAGGGTAAAGTAGAGTTGTGAACAGCCTGGATAATCTTTGAAAGACCTCCCCAATAGAAAACCAATTGCAAAGACTGACAGTATTTTTCAGATGTTTAAAGAAAGTCTGTCAAAACACTAAGTGATCACTAAGCTAACAGAACATAGACTTAAGTGGCCACACGTGACAAAGAATACAGACTTTACAAAAATAATTGAGAAAAGTCACTAAACAAGCAGAAAACAACCCACAAGTACCATCAACTAAACCTCTGGGTTAGAAATCTGATTTCCAGTGTTGATACACTGTAATCAAAATGTTCAGTTTTCACCACCAACAAAAAACAAAACATCCAAAGAAACGAGAGTGTGGCCATTCACAGGGAAAAAAAGGAATAAGTTGAAATTGTCTAGAATGGAGCCTAGGCAATGGACTTACTAGAAAAGACTTAAAATCATCTTTCTTAAATATGGTGTGAAAGGGATAAAGGAAACTAAATACAAAGAACTAAAGGAAACCAGGAGACCAATGTCTCACCAAATAGAGAATATCTATAAAGAGATAGAAATTATAAAAAGTAATAAAATAGAAACTGTGGAACTGAAAAGTACAGTAACTGAAATAAAAAATTCACTTATTCTAACAGGAGATTTGAACAGTCAGGAGAAAGAATCAGGGAACTTGAAACTAGGTCAGTTGAGATTATCCAGTCCGAGGAGCAGAACAAAAAAATAATGAAGAAAAATGAACAGAGCCTACAAGACCTGTGGGACATGATTTAGTATATTGTCTTACATAACACATAATGTTAGCAAAGGAGAAGAGAGAGAAACAGGCAGAAAGAGTAGTTGAAGAAATAATGGCCCACACTAGAAATTTGATAAAAAAACATGAATATACGCATCTAAGAAGTTCAAGAAACTTTATAACAAACACAAAGAGATCCAAAATGAATCACATTATAATCAAACTTCCAAGAGCCACCAAACAAGAATCTTGTAAGCATGAAGGGGATTCATCATATATCAATACAAGGTGGCCTCAATAAGATTTGCAGTTGATTTCTCTTCAGAAACCATGGAAGCCAAAAGGCATTTAAAAAAACCCTGCCAACCAAGGTTTCCATGTCCAGCAAGACTAACTTTCAAAAACAAAGGAGAAACTAAGACTTGCTAGAAAAGAAATACAGATGGAGTTTGTTACTAGAAGAGCTAGCATACCAGAAATGCAAAAGGAAGTCATCCAAGGTGAAATGAAGACACTAGCCAGTACAAGGAAGAAGGAAACTTCATAGATACATACAAAAGCCAGAATATATTTTATATATATATGATATATATAAGATATATATTATATATAATATAAACATATGTATGTATGTATAATATAAATATATATATGTATAAGATATATCACATATAATAAGATATATATATGATATATATAAGATATAATAAGATATATATATAAGATATATATAAGATATAAGATATCATATATATATAAGATATAATAAGATATATCTTATATATATATAAGATAGATATATATATTTTTGGCCATGCCATGTGGCTTGTGCGATTTTACTTCTCTGAGTAGGGATTGAACCAGGGCTTGGAGTAGGGATTGAACCTGGGCTTGGACTGCCAGGGAATGTCCTATTTTTGCTTTTTAATCTTTTATTTTCCTATGTAATTTAAAAGGCAAGGCAATTACATAAGCAATATAAATCTATGTTAATGGACATGCAATGTATAAAGATATAATTTGTGAAAATAACAAAAGATTTTGAAGCTGTAAAGGAATAAAACTAATTATTAAGCATATGTTAATTAAACATATTTGGCCAAATAGGACATGAAATCTGAAAAAGAGAAGATACCTGATGAGGTTGGGTGGCTTAGATTTCAGTTTGATATCCAATGGAAACCAAAAAGAAAATGCAAAGAGTATGAGCTAATACAAGGCAGCCATATTTTCTGGTGTCTTTGTCTTGTCATGGAGTTTTTTCAAACTCTAAGGGCTGGAGAATGCTCAGAGCAGGACTACTTGGCTGTCCTGGGACAATACTGCCATCGTGTGGACATAGTTTCCTCGGGCCCAAGCCATGAGCAGTTCCTCCTTGCAAGGCCTAGCAGCGGAGGGAGGTCAGGCCAGTGGAAGGCTAAAGAGAACCTGAACCCAAGACTGGCCTCCCTACCATTTTCTCTGTGGCTTGGCAGGAGCAGTGCAGAGTCAGGGCTTTGGCTTAGTATCTGATCGAGGAGCGGCCACAACCCAGGAGCCAGCCAGCTGCTGCCGGGAAGTCCAGACACAGGAAGTAGGCCGGTGGGGCCTCAGTTTCCTAACAGTGTGGGCAAGACTTAGAGCCAAGTGCGGAAGCTGGGGACATTTGTCTTGTGAATGTACCCTTTGGGGTTTATTCATGCCGGCTACCCGTGTGTTGTGGGGCCTGGGCCTGTTGTGACAGCAGTGACAGCACAATGGACAGGCCAGTGCCAAGTACCCTAAATAGCCCATGTCACTGATGGAGACCGCCTAAAGTACCATTGCCTGGAGCAAGAAGGACCTGTACAGATGGAGTGGGAATACATTGACTTGACAGTGTGGCCCAGAATATCTTCTAGGAGACTGGAATTGATCAAGTATATGAGAATTCACAAATCTTTGAAGAACAAATAGAAACACCTGATCACAAATCCCACTTTCCTGAGGCAACCACCATTACCAACTTGATGATAAATGCATTCAAATATTATATATGATTGATCACGAAAGCTGATACCATTTAACTAAATAGGTGTAGGCCCATCAATATACTCCCTTATTTGCTTAAAGGAGTGTTTAAAACAAGCACACACACATACATACATACATAGACAATCACACCAAATCTTTGTTCAATTCCATCCTGGTCACACAATAGGTAGAATTTAGTGCCATGAATATTTCACACAATATTAGGTAATTGGAAATTTCCAATGACATTAACTGTTTATGAGGTAACTGATGAAACTTTATTGCTAAATCTCATAACACTTCTTTACTGTTGCTCAAATCCTAAGGATATTTTAAGCATCTGGCAAAGAAATACAAAAGTGAACAATTATAAAGATAAAGCTTTCAAAAGCTTAGTAGGAACTCAATATTTTGATTTATTGCATTCTGATCATTCTTTTTTTTACAGGGTGTAGCAGGTGTGTATGTGCATGAAAGTTTTGTTTGTTATGGATTTAAAATGACATCATTTGTGTGGAATTTCCTTGTGGTTTGAGATTTGTCCTATTACTTTCTCAGGTCTTATATAGAGAGGCTACTTAAATGTCTTTAAATATAGATGACCAGATTTTGTGTTAAGTAATAATTTATCAAAAGCTTTCAGTTTCCTTGACTATAGGAGCAAGATATTTAATCATTCCATAATGTGGAGAGTGCTGTATGTCACTTTTAGAGAATATAAAATTATGCAGAATATTATCAAAATTAAGCCTTGTTTGTCAACAATTCAAGCCTTCACTATGTATATGGGCAAAAGTACACCCAGAAATATATTGCTGTAGACGTGAAGACACCATTAGTTGTTTTCTTCAAAATTTTAAACATAAATCCCAATGTGAATATTGGCTCTATAGAATAAATAACTATTTCTATGTTTGGTTCAAACTTATCAAATATAGAAGTAGAGTAAAATACAATTTGTTTTGCCATTACTTTTACTTGGTGTTACAAACCTCATATTTTGATCCTCAAGGTACAACGGTTTGCTTTTCATCTTAAATCACAGGAAGGGTATAAAATATGTAGTTTTATAAAATAATGTTCAAATTCCCCAGTACTATGATTGTTTAAAACAATATTTTATCACCTATACCTTGTTCAAACAAGATTTGTGAATTCTTTACCCCTGACATCTAGAATAAGATAAGAATGCCCAGTTTTGTCAATTCTATTGAATGCTTTAGCCAGGGTAATCAGGCAAGAAAACATATTAAAGGCATCCAAATTAGAAAGGAAGTCGTAAAATTATCTCTAGTCACAGATAAAATGATTACATATAAAGAAATTCCCAAGAAATCTACAAAAAATAATATTATTTCTAATTGATGAACTCAGCAAGTACTATAGGGTAGAAAAGCAACTCACACAAATCAGTTGTATTTGTATAAAGTAGCAATGAACAATCTGAAAATGAAATTAAAACAATTCCTTTTATAATAGCATCAAAATGAATAATATACTTAGGACAATATTTAACTAAAGAAATTTAAGACTTTTACATTGAAAATTACTGACAATTAAAGATGACCTAAATAAATAAAAAGATATCCTTTATTCATAGGCTGGGATCCTAAATATTGTCAAGACGGCAATACTACCCAAAGGGATCTACAGATTCAATGTAATCTCTGTCATTGTCCCAACAACGGTTTTTGCAGAAATGGGAAAACTAATCCTAAAATTCCAATGGAATTGCAAGTGACTTCTGTAGCCAAATAATCTTTTTTTTTTCAAAAATAATCTTGAAGAGGAAAAACCAAGCTGGAGGACTGACTTCCATTTTTCAAAACTTGCTACAAAGCTACAGTAATCAAAGCACTGTGGTACTCAAATAAAAATAGACACGTGGAACAATAAATAGATTGAGAGTGCAGAATCAACCCATACACTGTGGTCAGTTGATTTTCAGAAAAGGTGTGTAGGTAATTCAAAGGGCAAAGAGTAGTCTCTTTAACAAATGGTGTTAAGACAACTGGTTATCCACATACAAAAGAATGACTTTAGACATGTACTTCACACCATATGCAATAATTAACTCAGTATGGGTCAAAGTTCTAAATGTAAGAGGTGAGACTATAAAACTTCAGAGAAAAATAGAAGGACAAAATTTCATGACCTTGGGTTTGATAATGGTTTCTTAGATATGTCACTAGAAGAAAAGGAAGAAAACAAAGGTAAAGAAATTCATCAAAAATTTAAAAAAACAAAAAACAACTTTTGTGCATTAAAGGACTCTATCAAGAAAGTCAACAGACAACCTGGAAAATGGGAAAAAACACTTGCAAATTATTTATCTCCCAAAGTTCTAGTATCCAGAATATATAAAGAACTCAAGAACAAAAAGACAAATATCCCAGTTTTAAAAAATAGGAAAAGGATTTCAATATACATTTCTCCAAAGAAGATGCATAAATGGCCAACAAGCACATGAAAAGATACATAACAGTCAAAACAGAAATGTAAATTAAAACCACCAAGTGATACCTCTTCATGCCCACTATAATGTAAAAAAAGATAAGGAAAGAAAAGTACAAGTATTGATGAGGATGTGGAGAAATTGGAAGATTCATACAGTGCTGGTAGGAATGCAAAATGTTCAGCTGCTACGGAAAAAGTTTGGCGATGCTTCAAAGATTTAAACATAGAATTACCATATGGCACAAAGTTATTTCAAGAATTTTACTATCATAACTTTGTCTGAAGGCAGGATCTTTCATTTGAGAACAATAAGAATTTCTGATGAACTGCAAAAAAGAAAAGGCCATTTGGAGTTTTTTTAGAATTTACCCTACAGCAAAACAAATAAAAATATTTAGTGAAATCTCAGTCTAAGTCCAACCAATGTAAGCAGAAAAATGCCAAGATGGTTTTTAAACTTAATCCTTAACCCTTAGTCCTTGTCACACGATGTTACTAATCGTGTGACAAGGGAAGCAGAAGAAGGACTGGAAAAAAAAAGTTACCATATGACCCAGCAATTCCACTCCAAGGTATCAAAAGAACTGGAAAACGACTACTTACCACAAGTACACGTATATATACACATATTCATAGCAGTCTATACACAAGAGCCAAAAGGTGGACACAAGAAAAATGTCCATCACTTGATGAATTGATAAACAAGATGTGATATATATATATATATATATATATATATATATATATATAAAATGGATATTCAGCAATAAAAAGAAATGAAGAAATGATGTATGTTATGACATGGATGTACCTGGAAATCATTATGCTAAGTGGGAAAGGAAAGACAGGAAAGGCCACATAGTGTATGGTTCCATTTGTATGAAATAACTAGAGTAGGTAAATCCAATGGAAGCAGAAAGTAGATTAGTATTTTCCAGGGGCTGGGCAAACTGGGTAGTGTAGAAAAACTATTTCATGGATCTAGGGCTTCGTTTGGGGTAATGAAAATGATTTGGAGGCACATAGAGATAATACCTGCACAGCATTACGAATGTACTAAATGTCACTGAATTATACACATTAAAATGATTAATTATATGTTACATGAATTTTCCCTCAAATTTTCAAAGTGGCAATATATTTAAATATGTTAGTATTCCAAAGATTTATAAATGATATTTGAAAAGCATTCAAGCTATAAGTGATAAAATATTATTTTTTTAATTAATTTATTTATTTATTTTTGGCTGTGTTGGGTCTACGTAACTGTGCACGCGCTTTGTCTAGTAGTGGTGAGCGGGATGAGCCTAAAATTAATTGCTCAAGTGGATGGAAACCAGGAATGTAATGGAAGGCCCTGAGGAATTCTCTGAGCCCACCCACCAGCTGGTGGCTCCTGGGGCTTTGCAGGTTCCCTGTAAACCCCAGGGCCCAATCTTTTATCCTGAAGGGATCCTGATGTTATCTCAGTTCTTGCAAGGAGGGCAGAGAGGTGGCTTTTGGGGTTGGTATATCCCTGAAAAGGATGGCATTATTTATACCTGAGGAAACATTATTTACCTCATACTAGTTAGTGTTCTCTGTGCCAGCTTCATAGGTAGTTCGTGATGAAGATTCCTTAATGACCTTATGAGATATCCATCCTCTTGGTGTTGAGACCTACAGATACCTCATGGTTAATAATGGTAGAATCATAAAAATTTCTGCCTTTCTCATCGTGCCATCCTTTTTTTTTTTTTTTTTTTTTTTTTTACTGTAAGCTATTATTTATTTTATTTTTTTTAACATCTTTATTAGAGTATAATTGCTTGGCAATGATACGTCAGTTTCTCCTTAATAACAAAGTGAATCAGTTATACATATACCGTGCCATCCTTCTTAATCTCTATGTTTCAGTATCTGAATTCTTAACAGAAAGGAAGTAATGTCAGTCTGGTGCTCTGCTGTGGCCTTCTCGTGGTTCAAGATGTTTTTTATGTAAGGTCTCTCCTGGGCTCTGAGGATGCAAGCAGACATTTTCCTTTGAAAGGTAAGCTTCCATCAGTACCAGGGGAAGAGAACTGGCTTTTGTGACATCATCACCTGTTCCTAGCCTTCAGTCTGATCATAGCCTTCAGTCTGATCATAACTGCGTTCACTGGTGGTGTGTGGACATTGGTCTCATTGGCAGCTATAAGTTTCTTAGAGATCCTTTGGGAAACATGCTTCCTTTGCTCCAGGTCCTGTGAAAGAGAGAAATGACCTCTAATGTTCCCCTCCTATTTCACCTAGAGTAGACTTGGAGAGTCTGGACCAGAGGAGTGGGGTTGCATCCAATGGAGAAATAGTCTGACCTGACCATTTTCTTGGAAGGTTACAGAGATATATATGTATGGAGACAGTGTCCCATATCCGAGGCTAGAGATGTGGTTGCTCCTAGACCTGGAATTCCTTCAGCTCAAGACTGTTTTGTTCATCCTTTGCAAACTATCTTTATTAGAGGCCATGTGCCTAGTAGTGAGGGGAAGCCTAAGGTGATCCCACCTAACCAAGTCTCAGTGATGGAGTCAAGAAATTTCATTAGTGTTTCCTTTGCAAGAGTGGATAGTGTGGATGGGCAATGGATCCATCATTCCGCTGTTTTCTGATGCATTCATTTGAGCTACACCAGGTATTCCCTTCAACCCTCACAAAGCCTGAATTCCATTCTCTTTGTCCTGATAGGAAGAGACATTCTCTTCCTGTGTTTTAGGGAGAAAATCAAACGGACTTTCAGGATCAAACCCTAAAAGTTGGCTAAGAGCAGGTAAGAGAAATGTCAAAATAAAGTGTCTTTTACTCCACATGTGTGATTATGTTGATCCAAACACATGAACATATGTATTCGAGAGAGCCAATGTGTACCTTGTGTTGTATACATAAAATTTCAAAAAACAAAATTAAATATATATATATATATAATTTTATATGTGTATAAAATGAAGGCTTTAAATTTTGAGGAACAAGGTTTATTATTGATAATATTCATGTTTATTCATTCCCCTCAATACTTTTGTAGAGTAAACTCTGGTCTGATCCAAACCACACTATACACATAAATCCAATTTTAATACAGACTTATGTTTTGTGTGAAACTAAATATAGAAATGTATATCTATTTAAATATATGATATAAATAATCAAAAAGGTTATCAGTTGTCTTAACAGGTTTTAAGATAGTGATTTTCTTCTTGATCGTCACATGGTTATTTTCCAGATACTTGGCATGCACTATTCCTTCATTTACTAAAAAAAAAAATATTGTAAGTCTTATATCTAAGAGATGAAGTGTAACACATACAGACATATACAAACACCATAAAGTCCAAGGAAGTAGATGAATAATATTTAATGGCATGGGAAAAAAACTGTTCTAATGTTAAATGATGAAACCATGAGACAAAACTCTAACTTCTAATTGGAATTTATTCATGTGCAATTATATGTATTACGCCATTTGTGATATGCAGTAATGACAGCTGTCTGACACCTCTTTTTATGGCTCATGCCAAATTGTTACTTAAAATTCAACCTAAAAGGTGACAACACGGAGAAATACTCCCAGGTTGTCTGAAAGATTATCGAGGTCAAAGACCACTTGAATTTGTGAATTGTTCGTTTGAAAAGAGGCCCAGGCTTCAGGCAATTTCTTCTTTTTCTGTCTGGATCTACCCACTATATCCCTTGAAGTTGAAAATTTGATGTCATGAGAAAGTACTGGACAGGTAAAGCTGAGTGAAGAAGAGAAGAAATGCTTAGGTTAGGTAGAGTGGAAATGTAATTTCTGAAAGAACAAGATGCCTGATGAGGGTGGGTGGTTTTAGGCCTCAGTTTGATCTCAGATGGAAAACTAAAGCAAAAGTGTAGCAGCTTGAGCAAGTTTCCTCAAACTGGACAAAATGCTACACAGCTGCTTGTCTTGGTTCTTTTGTCTCTTTGCAGTGTTTTTTCAAACTGGAAGGGTGGGGGAAGAGAGCTGAGGACAGGGCCTGCTGGCATAGCCGGAGCACTACTGCCATCGTGCGGAAATAGTTTCAAAACACCCTACGCTGTTACAACTTCCTTCCTGTGAGGCCCACCAGTAAAGGAAGTTTGGACCTTTGAGGAAGTAGAACAAGCCTGGGCTCCCAGCTGGACCTCCTTGCCTTCTCTCCTAAGGCCTTACCGGAGACCTGGATGTTGGAAGTATCTTGGTGTAGAACCTGGAGGGTGAGGGTGTCTGGAGTAAGCGAGCTGCCGCCAGGAGGTCAAGGAACAGGAAGTTGGGGGGTGGGGCTTAGGTTTCCTTCCAATAAGGGCAGGACTAGAAGAATTGACACAAAGACAAATGTAGGCTCATGTAGGCATTTGTCTGCTGTTCCTGCCCTTTGCAGCCAGAGTTAACAGGCTTTCATGTGGTATCCCTGTGCTGTGGGGCTCGGGTCCCCTTGGCTAAGGTGTTAGATCATGGTGGACAGGCCTATTACAAGGGAAATTTAGCAGAATTTGGTTCGACTGCTGTGAGCCCGAGGTCACACAAAATTCTGGAGTCCCATTGCCTGGAGCAAAGGGGGCCTGATTAGAAGTAGAGGATAAATTGCCAGTCTAACTTTGGCTAGTTGAAGAAAAAAGATCTACCCCAGATGGAATTTTGATGTCCTCTCAAGTGTCACAATAAGGGAGGGCATAAGACTCTTGAGGCCTGAGGCAACTAATCATATTATATTACTCAATATTCTCTGTTTCTGCTTCATAGCTGGTTGGAGATGAAGATGCTTCATAGGCCTGTCCTCTTCTGATACCTCAGATAAGATCAAGACTCCATCAAGCGTTTTATCTAGGCCTAATAATCAGCTACAAATCTACTGTAGCTGCCTTCTCCTTCTAGACCTAGAGAATACTTCTTGGTCTTCTTCTCCATTTGGTGACCTCACTTGGATGTGTAAGTCTATTCTGCTAGCCAAAGTTACACTGGGCTCCAGAATTTTGTATGGTCTGTGACCCACAAGCATACCAGATGCTGCTAAACTGCCCTTGGAACAAGCTTAATCATCTTGCTGACTCTTCAGCCACAAGGGACCCAAGCCTAGGCCTGGCCCCCCAACTTCCTGTTCCTTGACCTCCTGGCGGCAGCTCGCTTACTCCAGACACCCTCACCCTCCAGGTTCTACACCAAGATACTTCCAACATCCAGGTCTCCGGTAAGGCCTTAGGAGAGAAGGCAAGGAGGTCCAGCTGGGAGCCCAGGCTTGTTCTACTTCCTCAAAGGTCCAAACTTCCTTTACTGGTGGGCCTCACAGGAAGGAAGTTGTAACAGCGTAGGGTGTTTTGAAACTATTTCCGCACGATGGCAGTAGTGCTCCGGCTATGCCAGCAGGCCCTGTCCTCAGCTCTCTTCCCCCACCCTTCCAGTTTGAAAAAACACTGCAAAGAGACAAAAGAACCAAGACAAGCAGCTGTGTAGCATTTTGTCCAGTTTGAGGAAACTTGCTCAAGCTGCTACACTTTTGCTTTAGTTTTCCATCTGAGATCAAACTGAGGCCTAAAACCACCCACCCTCATCAGGCATCTTGTTCTTTCAGAAATTACATTTCCATTCTACCTAGCCTAAGCATGTCCCCGTCCCCTGCATCGGCAGGCGGACTCTCAACCACTGCGCCACCAGGGAAGCCCCTCTTCTTTTCTTCATTCAGCATTTTATATTCAGTATTTTCCGTTGGCATCAAGTTTTATGCCTCAAGGGATAAATCTGACATTTCCAAGTTTAAGAGAGAAAAGAAAATGCTGCAAGTTCGAAGCATAGAAGAGGATATCTCTAGCCATACAACTTATCTCTGAGGCTCTCAGAGATTCTCTGATACCATTTTTTGTCTTAACACTGATACCTCTATTTTGTACGAAATAACCCTTTTTGAAGCCCAACAATAGGGCCTATTTGGTGCTCTTCGCTCTATTCAAAACAATGCCTCACATGGAATGACACGCTTATATACACTTCTTTCATAATAGACATTTTTTTAATGTAGTGTATGCTTGTTGTGGATCTCATTTAAGATTGCGATAGGAGTAGTTTCCAATGTCATTTAATAGCTTCCTTCTCCTTCTATATATCTTAATATTTTTCTCTTTATTATTTATTGATATGTGTTACCATTTTTCAGTAGAAAATACCTTTTATTTATAAAAAGATTGAGGAAATAAAGAAATGTTCTCCAAAAAAGAAAGTCACCGATGTTATGTGGGATCTTCCCGGACCGGGGCACGAACCCGTGTCCCCTGCATCAGCAGGTGGACTCTCAACCACTGCGCCACCAGGGAAGCCCCGTATTCACTTCTGATTCTTTTGCTTTACACATACACCAATCTTAGGTTCTTGTAGAAGACAGAGAACTGAATTAATCAATAAATATAAATTATTTATTAACTGTAACATCTTAAATTTCCCCAATTAGAGAATGAAAATTTTTAATAAAGTTTTGAAATATTTATATAAATTAGTCATTTGTTTGACACAGAAATCATTTAATATATTAAAATCATAAGTATACTGTAGTCCAAATTGTCCATTTTTCAGTAGCTTTAGAAATAATTAATGAAAAGTTACCAAATCTTATCTAATTTGAAATTAGGCAACATGTTTTAGATTTCCTTTGACTCAAATAGGAAACAAAAAGGTAATTTACATAACATCCATGAAGGAATTAAAGAAAGAAGACATCAAATCCAATTCTGTTATTCCTGTAGATGCTTTATCAGAGGAAAGCTTTCATCTATAAATGCCTTTATAATTTTTTAATTAAAGAAATAAGAAAAGAATGAGCTCAGTTTACTAAATGTTAGGAAACAATAAAAAAAATTCTCTCCAAAAGGAAAGACTGAATCAATCATTATAAAAATATATTCAAGGAAATAGAAAGCCAAAAATGCAATCGAAATTTAAAAATTCCAAAGTGGCTCTTTGAAAACATCAGTAAAATACATCAGATTGCTCTAAGTCTGATTAAGAAATAAAATGATTATCAATGCAAAGAGGACCACAAGATACATTGTAATTAAAATGGCAAAAATTAAAGATATAGACAATATTAAAAGGAACAAGGAAGGGTAAAGCAACAAATAACAAAGGAAGGAACTCCCATAAGTCTATCAGCTGACTTTTCAACAGAAACTCTGCAGAACAGAATACAGTGGCATGAGATGTTTAAAGTGATGAAAGGGAAAAACCTACAACCAAGAATACTGAGCAAGGCTCTCATTGAGATTTGATGGAGAGATCAAAAGTTTCACAGAAAACTGAAAGCTAAAGAGTTCAGCACCACCAAACAAGCTTTACAAGAAATGTTAAAGGAACTTCTCTAAGCAGAAAAGGTCACAACTAGAAATATGAAAATTATGAAAGGAAAAGTCTCATTGGTAGAGGCAATATACAGTAAAGTTGGTAGATCAACCACATATAAAGCTAGTAGGAAGGTTAAAAGACAAAGTAGTAAAATCATCTATATCCACAATAAGCAATTTGGGGATGCACAAGACAATTAAGTGTAAAATGATATCAAAAACAGTAATCGTGAGGGGAGGAGAGTACACATGCATGTTTGTTACAGTGCATTTGAAATTAAGAGAATGCAACTTAAAACAGATATATATACATCTGGCTATATAAAAACCTTATGGTAACCACAAATCAAAAACCTGTGATAGATATACACCAAAAAGAAAAAGGAATCCAAAAGATAGTCATCAAATCACAAGAGAAGAGAACAAAAGATGAAGAAAGGAAAGAAAAAAGACCTACAGAAACAACCCCAAAACAATTAACAAAAAGACAATAAGTACATACATATCAATAATTACCTTAAAAGTAAATGGACTAAATGCTTCAAATAAAAGACACAGAGTGGCTGAATGGATACAAAAACAAGATCTGTATATATGCTGCCTACAGTAGACTCACTTCAGATCTAAAGACACAAAAGACTGAAAATGAGGGGATGGAAAAAGCTATTCCAAAAGTAAGCCAGGGTATCAATACTTATATCAGACAAAATGATAAAATAATAAAAACTGTTAATAGAGACAAAGAAGGACAGTACATAATGAAGGGATCAATCCAAGAAGAAGATATAACAATTGTAAACATATATATACCCAACATAGGAGGACCTAAATACATAAAGCAAATATTAATGGACATAAAGGGAGAAATCCACAGTAACATAATAATAGTGGAGGACTTTAACACCCCACTTCAATGGACAGATCATCCAGACAGAAAATCAATAAGGAAACACTGGCCTTAAATGACACATTAGGCCAAACAGACTTAAGAGATATAGAACATTCCATTTGAAAGCTGCAGAATACACATTTTTTTTCAGGTGCACATGGAACGTTCTCTATGATAGATCACATGCTAGGCCAGAAAACAAGGCTCAATAAATTTAAGAAAATTGAAGTCATATCAAAAATCATTTCTGACTACAAAGCTATGAGACTAGAAATAAACTACAAGAAAAAAACCTGCAAAAACCATAAGCTCATGGAGACTAAACAATATGCTACTAAATGGATCACTGAAGCAATCAAAGAAGACATCAAAAAACATGTGGAGGCTTATGAAAACACAGTGATCCAAAACCTATGAGATGCAGCAAAAGCAGTTCTAAGAGGGAAGTTTATGACAATACAAGTCTACCTCAGGAAACAAGAATAATCTCAAAGGACCCCACCTTCCACCCAAAGGAACGAGAAAAAGAAAAACAAACAAAACTGAAAGTTAGTAGAAGGAAAGGAATCATAAAGATCAGAGCAGAGATAAGTGAAATAGAGATTAAAGAAAAATAGAAAAGGTCAATGAAACTAAGAGCTGGTTCTTTGAAAAGATGAACAAAATTGATTAACCTTTAGCCAGGCTCATCAAGAAAAAAGAGAGAGGGACCAAATCAATAAAATTAGAAATGAAAAAGGAGAAGTTACAAACAACACCACAGAAATACAAAGGATTATAAGAGACTACTACCAACAACTATATGCCAATACAATGGACAACCTAGAAGAAATGGACAAATTCCTAGAAGTGTACAATCTCACAAGACTGAACCAGGAAGAAATAGAAAATATGAAAAGACCAATTACTAGTACTGAAGTGGAATCCGTACTAAAAAAGGCAAAATACCAGGACCAGATGGCTTCACGGGTGAATTCTAGCACACATTTAGAGAAGAGTTAACACCTATCCCTCTGAAACTATTCCAAATAATTGCAGAGGAAGGAACACTTTCTAACTCATTCTATGAGGCCAGCATCACTCTCATACCAAACACAAAGATATCACAAAAAAAGAAATTATAAGCCAAATACCACTGATGAACATAGATGCAAAAATTGTCAACAAAATAGTAGCATACCAAATCCAACAATACATTAAAAGGATCATACACCATGATCAAGTGGGATTTAGCCCAGCAATGCAAGGATGGGTCAATATCTGCAAATCAATCAATGTGATGCACTACATTAACAAATTGAAGTATAAAAGTATATGATTATCTCAACAGATGCAGAAAAATGTTTTGACAGAATTCAATATTCATGTATGATAAAGTCTCCACTAATTCTGTGTAGAGGGAACATACCTCAATATAATAAAGGCCACATATGATAAGCCCACAGGTAACATCATACTTAATGATGAAGAGCTGAAAGCATTTTCTCTAAGATCAGGATCAGGATGAGCATGCCCACTCTTGACACTTTTATTCAACATAGTTTTGAAAGTCCTAGCCACTGCAATCAGAGAAGAAAAAGAAATAAAAGGAATCCAAATTGAAAAAGAAGAAGTAAAAATGTCACTGTTTGTGAATAAAATGATACTATATGTAGAAAATTCTAAACATGCCACCAAAAAACTACCAGAGCACATCAGTGAATTCAGTGACGTTGCAGGATACAAAAGTAATATGCATAAATCTGTTACATTTCTATACACTAGCAACCAACTATCAGAAAGAGAAGTTAAGGAAACAATCCCATTTTCAACTGCATCAATAAGAATAAAATGCCTAGGAATAAATCTAACTTAGGAAATAAAAGACCTGTACTCAGAAAACTATAAGACACTCATGAAAGAAATTGAAGATGACACAAACGGATGGAAAGATATACTGTTTTCATGGGTTGGAAGAATTAATATTGTTAAAATGATCATACTACCCAAGGCAATCTACAGATTCAGTACAATGCTTATCAAAATACCAGTGGCACTTTTTACAGAACTAGAACAAATAATTTTGAAACTCTATGGATACAAAAGACTCTGAGTAGCCAAGCAATCTTGAGAAAGAACGGAGCTGGAGGAATCATGTTCCCTGTTTTCAGACTACACTACAAAGCTACAGTAATCAAAACAGGATGGTACCAGCACAAAAACAGACACATAGAACAATGGAACAGAATAGAGAGCCCAGAAATAAACCCACACAGTTATGGTCAATTAATCTATGCCAAAAGAGGCAAGAATATAAAACAGAGAAAAGATAGTCTCTTCAATAACTGGTGCAAGGAAAACTGGAGATCTACATGTAAAAGAATAATTAGAATGTTTCTTCTCACACCATATACAAAAATAAACCCCAAATGGATTAAAGATCTAAATGTAAGACCAGAAAACATAAACCCCCTAGACGTAAACATAGGCAGAACACTTTGACATAAATCATAGCAATATTTTTTTGGATCTGTCAACTAAAGGAAAGGAAATAAAAGCAAAAATACACAAATGGGGCCTAGTCAGACATAAAGCTTTTGCACAGCAAAGGAAACCATCAACCAAACGAAAAGACAGCCTGCTGAATGGGAGAAAATATTTGCTAATGATATGACCAATGAGGGGTTAACATCTAACATATATAAACAGTTCAACTGTTTCAATATATGTTGAAATATATTGTTCAATATATGTTAACATCTAACATATATAAACAGTTCAACAGTTCAACTCAACCTCAAAAAACAAACAACTGGGTTAAAAAATGGGAAGAAGACCTGAATAGGCATTTTTCCAAAGAACACATTCAGATGGCCAGCAGGCACATGAAAGGATGCTCAACATTGTTGATCATCAGAGAAATGCAAATTAAAGCCACAATGAGATATCACCTCACACAAAGAATGGCTATCATCAGAAAGAACATAAATAATGGCAAGGATGTAGGGAAAAGGGAACTCTCGTATACTGTTGTTGGGAATGTAAATTGACTCAGCCACTGTGGAAAACAGTATGGAGGTTTCTCAAACACTAAAAATAGAACTACTATATGACTCAGTAATTCTACTCCTGAGTATATTTCCATAAAAAATGAAAACAGTAGTTCAAAAATATACATGCACCCCAATGTTCATAGCACAGTTATTTACAATTGCCAAGTTATGGAAGAAACCTAAGTGTTCATCAGCACATGAATGGACAAAGAAGATGTGTCAATATATATACGTGTGTGTGCCTGTGTGTGTGTGTGTGTATATATATATATACACACACACACATACACACACACACACACACAATGGGATACTACTCAGTCATAAAAAAGAATGAAAATTTGCCATTTTCAACAACATGGATGGACTTGGAGGGTATTATGCTAATTGGAATAAGTCAGACTATGAAAAATATGTATATCACTTATATGTGGAATCTAAGAAAGAAAACTAGTGACTATAACAGAAAGGAAACAGGCTCACAGATATATAGAGGAGAAATTAGTACCAGTGGGGAGAGGGAAAGGGGGAGGGAAAAGATAAGAGTAGGAGATTAAGTGGTATGAACTACTATGTATAAAATGAATAAGCTACAAGGATATATTATACAACACAGGGAATATAGCCAATATTTTACAACTATAAATGTAGTTACATATAAATGTGAAACACTTAATACAACTGAACTGTACACTTAAAGGTGTTTAAGATGGTAAGTTTTATGTTATGTGTATTTAACCACAATTAAAAAGTTGCAGCATTATTTACAATAGTCAAGATATGGAAGCAACCAAAGTGTCCATCCACAGACGAATCTATATTAGGATATGATATATATACATACAATGGAATATTACACAGCCAGAAAAAATGAAACCTGCCATTTGTGACAACATGGATGTACCTGGAGGATATTATGTAAGGGAACTAAGATAAGTACAAATGGGAGATTGGTTCAAGATGGTAGAGTAGAAGGACGTGAATTCACTCCCTCTTGCAAGAGCACTGGAATCACAACTAACTGGTGAACAGTCATCGACAGGAAGACACTGGAACTCACCAAAAAAGATACCCCACATCCAAAGACAAAGGAGAAGCCACAATGAGATGGTAGGAGGGGTGCAATCACAGTGAACTCAAATCCCATAACTGCTGGGTGGGTGACTCACAAACTGGAGAACATTTATACCACAGAAGCCCACCAACTGGAGTGAAGGTTCTGAGCCCCACGTCAGGCTTCCCAACCTGGGGGTCCAGCAACGGGAGGAGGAATTCCTAGAGGATCAGACTTTGAAGGCTAGCGGGATTTGATTGCAGGACTTTGGGAAACAGAGACTCCACTCTTGGAGGGCACACACAAAGTAGTGTGTGCATCGGGACCTGGGGGAAGGAGCAGTGACCCCACAGGAGACTGAACCAGACCTACCTGCTAGTGTTGGAGGGTCCACTGCAGAGGCAGAGGGTGGCTGTGGCTCACTGTGAGGACAAGAACACTGGCAGCAGAAGTTCTGGGAAGTACTTGGCGTGAGCCCTCCCAGAGTCCACCATTAGCCCCAGCAAAGAGCCGGGTAGGCTCCAGTGTTGGGTCACCTCAGGCCAAACAACCAACAGGGAGGGAACCCAGCCCCACCCATCAGCAGCCAGCAGATTAAAGTTTTATTGAGCTCTGCCCACCAGAGCAACAACCAGCTCTACCCACCACCAGTTGCTCCCATCAGAAAACTTGCACAATCCTCTTAGATAGCCTCATCCACCAGAGGACAGATAGCAGAAGCAAGAAGAACTACAGTTCTGCAGCTTGTGGAACAAAAACCACATTCACAGAAAGATAGACAAGATGAAAAGGCAGAGGGCTATGTACCAGATGAAGGAACAAGATAAAACCCCAGAAAAACAACTAAATGAAGTGGAGATGAGCAACGACCCAGGAAAAGGATTCAAAATAATGATAGTGAAGATGATCCAGGACCTCGGAGAAAGAATGGAGGCAAAGATCGAGAAGATGCAAGAAATGTTTAACAAAGAACTAGAAGAATTAAAGAAGAAACAAACAGAGTTGAACAATAAAATAACTGAAATAAAAATACACTAGAAGGAATCAATAGTAGAATAACTGAGGCAGAAAAACGGAGAAGTGATCTGGAAGCCAGAATGGTGGAATTCACTGCTGTGGAACAGAATAAAGACAAAAGAATGAAAAGAAATGAAGACAGCCTAAGAGACCACTGGGACAACATTAAACGCAGCAAAATTCTCATTATTGGGGTCCCAGAAGAAGAGAGAGAGAAAGGACCCGAGAAAATATTCGAAGATATTATGGTCGAAAACTTCCCTAATATGGGAAAAGAAATAGCCACCCAAGTCCAGGAAGCGCAGAGAGTCCCAGGCAGGATAAACCCAAGGAGAAACACGCCAAGATTACATAGTACATAGTAATCAAAGTGACAAAAATTAAAGACAAAGAAAAATCACTGAAAGCAACAAGGTAAAAACAGCAGATAACATACAAGGGAACTCCCATAAAGTTAATAGCTGATTTCTCAGCAGAAACGCTACAAGCCAGAAGAGAGTGGCATGATATATTTACACTGATGAAAGGGAAGAACCTACAACCAAGATTACTCTAACTGGCAAGGATCTCATTCAGATTCAATGGAGAAATCAAAAGCTTTACAGACAAGCCAAAGCTAAGAGAATTCAGCACCACCAAACCAGCTCTACAGCAAATGCTAAAGGAACTTCTCTAAGTGGGAAACACAAGAGAAGAAAAGAACCTACAAAAACAAACTCATAACAATTAAGAAAATGGTAATAGGAATATACATATCGATAATTACCTTAAACGTGAATGGATTAAATGCTCCAACCAAAAGACACAGGCTTGCTGAATGGATACAAAAACAAGACCCATATATATGCTCTCTACTAGAGATCCACCTCACACCTAGGGACACATACAGACTGAAAGTGAGGGGATGGAAAAAGATATTCCATGAAAATGGAAATCAGCAGATTAAAGTTTTATTGAGCTCTGCCCACCAGAGCAACAACCAGCTCTACCCACCACCAGTTGCTCCCATCAGAAAACTTGCACAATCCTCTTAGATAGCCTCATCCACCAGAGGACAGATAGCAGAAGCAAGAAGAACTACAGTTCTGCAGCTTGTGGAACAAAAACCACATTCACAGAAAGATAGACAAGATGAAAAGGCAGAGGGCTATGTACCAGATGAAGGAACAAGATAAAACCCCAGAAAAACAACTAAATGAAGTGGAGATGAGCAACGACCCAGGAAAAGGATTCAAAATAATGATAGTGAAGATGATCCAGGACCTCGGAGAAAGAATGGAGGCAAAGATCGAGAAGATGCAAGAAATGTTTAACAAAGAACTAGAAGAATTAAAGAAGAAACAAACAGAGATGAACAATA
>NW_020173734.1:185936-210063 GCF_003031525.2 Neophocaena asiaeorientalis asiaeorientalis | reverse complement strand
ACTTCCCTAATATGGGAAAAGAAATAGCCACCCAAGTCCAGGAAGCGCAGAGAGTCCCAGGCAGGATAAACCCAAGGAGAAACACGCCAAGATTACATAGTACATAGTAATCAAAGTGACAAAAATTAAAGACAAAGAAAAATCACTGAAAGCAACAAGGTAAAAACAGCAGATAACATACAAGGGAACTCCCATAAAGTTAATAGCTGATTTCTCAGCAGAAACGCTACAAGCCAGAAGAGAGTGGCATGATATATTTACACTGATGAAAGGGAAGAACCTACAACCAAGATTACTCTAACTGGCAAGGATCTCATTCAGATTCAATGGAGAAATCAAAAGCTTTACAGACATGAAAATTGAAATCATATCAAGCATCTTTTCTGACCACAATGCTATGAGATTAGAAATCAATTACAGGGGAAAAAATGTAAAAAACACAAACACATGGCGGCTAAACAATACGTTACTAAATAACCAAGAGATCACTGAAGAAACCAAAGAGGAAATCAAAAATACCCAGAGACACATGACAATGAAAACAAGACAATCCAAAACCTATGGGATGCAGCAAAAGCAGTTCTAAAAGGGAAGTTTGTAGCTATACAAACCTACATCAAGAAACAAGAAAAATCGTCAATAAATTTGGTAAAGCTGTAGGATACAAAATTAATGCACAGAAATCTCTTGCATTCCTATACACTAATGATGAAAAATGTGAAAGAGAATTTAAGGAAACACTCCCATTTACTATTGCAACAAAAAGAATAAAATACCTAGGAATAAACCTACCTAGGGAGACAAAAGACCTGTATGCAGAGAACTATAAGACACTGATGAAAGAAATTAAAGATGATACAAACAGATGGAGAGATATACCATGTTCTTGGATTGGAAGAATCAATATACTGAAAATGACTATACTATCCAAAGCAATCTACAGATTGAGTGCAATCCCTATCAAATTACCAGTGGCATTTTTTACAGAACCAGAACAAAAAATCTTAAAATTTGTATGGAGACACAAAAGACCCCAAATAGCCAAAGTAGTCTTGAGGGAAAAAACGGATCTCAAGGCATCAGACTCCTTGACTTCAGACTATACGGCAAAGTTACAGTAATCAAGACAGTATGGTACTGGCACCAACACAGAAATATAGATCAATGGAACAGGATAGATAGCCCAGAGATAAACCCACCCACCTATGGTCAACTAATCTATGACAAAGGAGGCAAGGTATACAATGGAGAAAAGACAGTCTCTTTAATAAGTGGTGCTGGGTAATCTGGACAACTACATGTAAAAGAATGAAATTAGAACACTCTCTAACACCATACACAAAAATAAACTCAAAATAGGTTAGAGACCTTAATGTAAGACCGTATACTCTAAAACTATTAGAGGAAAACATAGGAAGAGCACTCTTTGACATAAATCACAGCAAGATCTTTTTTGATCCACCTCCTAAAGTAATGGAAATTAAAACAAAAATAAACAAATGGGACCTAATGAAACTTAAAACTTTTGCAAAGCAAAGGAAACTACAAACAGGACGAAAAGAGAACCCTCCGAATGGGATAAAATATTTGCAAATGAATCAATGGACAAAGGATTAATCACCAAAATACATAAACAGCTTATGCAGCTCAATATTCAAAAAACAAACAACCCAATCCACAAATGGGTAGAAGGCCTAAATAGACATTTCTCTAAAGAAGACATACAGATGGCCAGGAAGCACATGAAAAGCTGCTGAACATCATTAGTTTTTAGAGAAATGCAAATCAAAAGTACAATGAGGTATCACCTCACACCAGTTAGAATGGGCATCATCAGAAAATCTATAAACAACAAATGCTGGAGACGGTGTGGAGAAAAGGGTACCCTCTTGCACTGTTGGTGGGAATGTAAATTGATACAGCCACTATGGAGAACAGTATGAGGTTCCTTAAAAAGCTAAAAATAGAATTACCATATGACCCAGCAATCCCACTACTGGGCATGTACCCAGAGAGAACCATAATTCAAAAAGGCACATGTACCCCAATGTTCATTGCAGCACTATTTACAATATCCAGGTCATGGAAACAACCTAAATGCCCATTGACAGAGGAATGGATAAAGAAGATGTGGTACATATATACAATGGAATATTAGCCATAAAAAGGAACGAAATTGGGTCATTTGTAGAGATGTGGATGGATCTAAAGACTGTCATACAGAGTGAAGAAAGTCAGAAAGATAAAAACAAATATCGTATATTAATGCATGTTTGTGGAACCTTGAAAAGTGGTACAGATGAACTGGTTTGCAGGGCAGAAATAGAGACACAGATGTAGAGAAGAAACGTATGGACACCAAGGGGGGAAAGTGGTGGGGTAGGGGTTGTGGTGTGATGAATTGGGAGATTGGGATTGACACATATACGCTAATATGTATAAAATGGATAACTAATAAGAATCTGCTGTATTAAAAAAATAAATAAAATTAAATAAAAAATATATACAGCTCGATCAACTCAAAATAAAAAAAGATAAATACGAGTACTGTATGTCATCACTTACATGTGGAATCTAAAAAACAAATGAACAAACTAATTAAAAAATCCAGAAACAGATTCATAGATACAGAGAATAAACTGGTGGTTGCCAGAGGGGAGGTGTGTGGGGTGATGGACGAAACAGGTAAATGAGATTAAGAGGTACATACTTCAGCTCTAAGATAAGTAAATCAGGGGATGTAATGTACACATATGGAATATAGCCAGTAATATTGTAACAACTTTGTATGGTGACAGATGGTAACTGGTCTTATTGCAGTGATCATTTTATAATGGATAAAAATATTGAATCATTATGTTGTACACCTGAAACTAATATTGTATGTTAATTATAACAATAAAAAGGTTATGCTTACCCATTAAGACCAGTGAATTTAAATCGTGTTCAGGAGATAGCATAAATACATTGCTAGCACAACAAGGTGATAAAATTGCTTTACCACTCACTTTGTATCATTCATTCTAAGTACAGATACTGTGTCTTCTGTATTACACATTATTTTGTAGACTCGAATTTGAATAACATTTTTATTAACAGCTAAGATGTAAGCAGTAATTAGAAATATCAAATCATATGATCTGAAGTAAAAGGGAGCACAATAAGTCATATTCTTCCAGAGAATAAGCCACTCTCTAAAAGAGAGTATGGTGCTTTATACACTGCTCCAGCTCTTGCTGACACATAGAATGGAATAAAAAAAAAAAAAAAAGCCAAGTAGATTAGTAGGGACAAATAGATATTTCAGATATGGATCCAAGTATATATGGGTTAATGATTAATACATGACAAAAGAGGTGTTCATGGTCTGTCAGCAAAGGGTGGATTATTTATAAATGATGCTGGGATAATTGGAAATTCATGGAACAAAACTAAACCAGCCCCTTTCCTCATACCTGTGCAGAAGTAATGTACAGCTGGATTAATGCCTTAAATAAAATGATGCAATATGAGAAGTAAAATGGGGATGCTATTTCATAGTCTTTGAAGAGGAAAGACCTTTATAAGGTAGGTAACAGAGAAGTCACATGTACATACTACTGTATATAAAATAGATAACTAATAAGGACCTACTGTATAGAACAGGGGACTCTACTCAATACTCTGTAATGACCTATATGGTAAAAGAATCTAAAAAAGTGAATACTTGTATATGTATAACTGATTCTTCAGGTGTACTTTGCTGTACACCTGAAACTAACACAACATCGGAAATCAACTATACTCCAATAAAAATTTTTTTAGTTAAAAAAAAGAAATCACTGGGACTTCCCTGGTGGTCCAGTGGTAAAGAATCCGCCTTACAATGCAGGGGATGCGGGTTCAATCCCTCCTCAGGGAACTAAGATCCCACATGACCGAGTGCCACAGCTATGGAGGCTCTCAACCAGAGAGCCTGCGTGCCGGAAACTACAGAGCCCACACGCTCTGGAGCCTGTGCGCCACAACTAGAGAGAAGCCTGCGTGTCCCAACGAAAGATCCCGTATGCCTCAAAAAAGATCCCGCGTGCCGCAACTAAGACCCGACACAGCCAAAGATAAATAATTTAAAAAACTTAAAAAAAAGAAATCACTAAAGACAAAACCAAATGAGAAACAAAAAACTGAAATATATGGCATATATGTTAGACAAAGGTTAAATATATCTGGATCAGAGTAAAGCAAATGAATGAATAGTAAAATGCATAATGAACAGGCAATTCCCAGAAGAGAAAATAAAGATGTCCAATAAATATATGGAAAAATTCTTAACTTCATTATTAGTGAGGGACATGCAAAATGAAGCAACAACAACTGAAGGAATAAATCCCCTGCTGGTGAAAATGGAGATGGACAGAGCCAGTCACACATAACTGCTAAAAGCTTTTAATGAAATAGTTATGATAATGTCTGGTAATAGTAAATATACACAAATTCTTTTACTCAGCGCACTCACTTTGGGGAATCAATCCTTTGGGAACAAAAGCATTAATGCACAAAGATATATGTGCAAAATGTTTATTTCAGCTTTATTTGTACTGTCGAAAAACTGAAACCAAACTGAAGTTTCACCTAGAAGGGAAAGGAATAGTTGAATAAAGTATGGTACATTCCCATTATCGATTATTCTGCAACCATTAAAAACAATCATATATATAGTTGGATAGATGTCCATCATATAGTAAGTGAGTGAGAAAAACAAGTCACAGAGTAAATGATTGCCCTTTTGTAAAAACCAGTAACCACGCATTTCTGTTTATATAACATTTTGTTCTTCACTTCAAATAAATGGAGAAATGACTTTCCTTATACATCTTTTATAGCATATGTACTTTTGCAGTTATATCTTTAAATAAATACAATTAAATGTTACATACTTGCCTTTATGTTTCTTTCTTTCTTTCTTTCTTTTTTGCAAGCTAGAATTATCATTGACTAAATTTAACTTTAGCTACTCATCATAATTCAACATTTCTCCAATGGAGAAATGTGTTTGTTGGGTATGTGTCAAATCACGTGGGAAGGATTTTTTTTTTTTAAGTGTAGCTGCCTCTGTCCTTTCCTCCCTCCCACCCTTCCAGGCATGATGGGTGCAAGGGGACTGGGAGTGTGTGGTTTTTAAGTTTCACAAGTGTTTCTGCAATGCCTCCTGTACCACTCTGCCCTTACCTCTGGTTGAGAACCACTGAGTCTATAGCTACTGAGGCCTTGATTGAAGCTTAAAATCATGGCTGGGTTTTAATCAGTGTATTTTCCTAAGTAAGGAAAGTCATGTTTTATTTTTCCTGAAAGTGGAGGCATTCTAAAGAATGCCTTAAAATTTCCACAGATTTTTTTTGTAATTTCGTTCCCTGTGAGACATTATGGCATTTTAAAAAGCACTATAGGAGAAGTGTTTTTAAAGCATTAAACAAATTGAATCATAGGGAATATTTTTCTGAAGCTGATTTTAGTGAAGTTACCTTCAACATTTCTCAACACTCGATAGTAGGTTCCGTATGAAAACAGGCCTCTGACTCCCTTGCAGGGTTTACAGTCTTCCTCTTGTTCATTCTGACCAGTCGCTTGCTCCCTGCTGGCTTTGTAAGCTTTCTGCCTTCTTTTTTTTTTTAAAGAAGATGTTGGGGGTAGGAGTTTATTAATTAATTTATTTATTTTTGCTGTGTTGGGTCTTCGTTTCTGTGCGAGGGCTTTCTCTAGTTGTGGCAAGTGGGGGCCACTCTTCATCGCGGTGCGCGGGCCTCTCACTGTTGTGGCCTCTCTTGTTGCGGAGCACAGGCTCCAGATGCGCAGGCTCAGTAGTTGTGGCTCACGGGCCTAGTTGCTCCACGGCATGTGGGATCCTCCCAGACCAGAGCTCGAACCCGTGTCCCCTGCATTGGCAGGCAGATTCTCAACCACTGCGCCACCAGGGAAGCCCGGTTTCTGCCTTCTTACCTGAACATTCCGTTCTTCCCATTTACAGCCTCACCTCGTTCATCTGAGCTAAAGTCAGGCCTGATGTTTCATATAGCTTTTCAAGTTTTGGTCTTTGCCTTTTCTCATTAATTGTCGTTCATACTTACCTACCTGATTACATTGGTTATTGCCCGTTCAAACAAGCTCCTAAGGTCCTTCACCTCAATCTTGATACTCTAACTCACCCACCTATACCTGAATTTGCCCCAGACTCACAAACAGCATCCAGACAAGGATGATCTTTGAGTAGCTTAGAGTTGGTCTTGCCCATGCTAGTATTTCTGAGAAAGATGAACCAGAAATTCTTCTCTTACCCCTAGATCTTATGACTATCAATTTCTGTGCAGATAAGGGGCAGTTAATTTTATCTGAGAACAATTTTCTCAAGAAATTGAGGAAAGGGCTAAGGTCTCCTGCATAACCCTGTGTGAGGTTGGTTCACACTGCAAATAGAAGCATCTATCTTAAGTATGAGTAAGTCAGGCTTAGGTGATGCAAGAAAGAAAAAATGGTTAAAGGGATCTGGAATTAGGGAAAAGCCTCAGCAGATCAGAAGAATCCTTCCTTCTTTAGGGTGAGGGATGGAGTTAGTTCGGATCAGCGAGTACACCTTAGAAGACAGGGGTCCGGCTTCTCTCTTGACCTCACCATAACCCAGCCGGCAACTAGGAGTACTGTGGGCTGGGCTAAGGACATGGGCCACATCTTAGTGGCTGTGTGACTTTGACCTAGTTACTTAACCTCTCTGTGCCTATGTGTCCTCATATATACCATGAGGACCGTAATAGTACCTACCTCATGGAGTTACTATGGAAATGAAATGAATCTGTATTTCTCAAACACTTATGACAATACCTGGCATATATGTCAGTTATTTTAATTTGTCATCTTGGACTCTCACAGTAAGGCCACAGAAATTCTCTCTCTCTCTCTCTCTCTCTCTTTGGCATTTTCCATTTAGAGCTCCTGGTTTTTGTCTTTGGGATTTGTCCCTGGTTTCATAAACTGTGTCTGGTGGTTGCTAAGTGATTTTTGGCCCTATTTTTCTACAAAGCCCTGGTGTTGGTGTTGCTGCTGCTATGCTCTGGGTTGAGACAGGCCTGACAGCAAATTACTCGAGTCCCAGTGTTCTCTGGGAACATATAAGAGAAAGTAGAAACTCCCTCCACCCACGGTAGAAAGCCATCCCCTCTGGTGTAAATATTTGACCCTGGGAGCACAGCTTTAGGGCCCATGCATAAAATGCTGCTCCTGGGACCCTAGCCAGGCTTCCACCCAGCAGGTGCTGTGCGCACCAAGGGTACAATGCTGCTTGATAATGGCCAGTCAGAGACCACAGGGTTCCCAAAGGCTGACCTGCTGCGCCGTACTGTGCACAAAGTTCAGGGTGATCTGCAATTTCCTTTTTGTATCTGTCCTGCAGTTTCTTACTGCTTTCTTTTTTTTTTTACAAAATTGAGATATAATTCACATACCATAAAGTTCACCCTTTTTAGAATGCACAATTCAGTGGTTTTTAGTATATTCACAAAGCTTTGCAACAATCACCACTGTCTAATTCTAGGCCTTTCCATCACCCCGGAAAGAAACCCCATACTCCTTAAGCTCTCATTCCCAATTTCCCACCCCTATCCCCAACCCCTGACAACCACTAATCCGCTTTCTGTGTCTATGAATTTGCCTGTTCTTGACACTGCATATGAATGGAATCATACAATATGTGCCATTTTGTGTCTGACTTCTTTACACTTGGCATGATGTTTCCAAAATTCATCCATGTAGTAGTCTGGATCAGTTCTTCATTCCCTTTTATGGCTGGTGAATGGATAAACAAAATGTGGAATATCTCCTTGTCTTTTGAGGCATATTAGTAGGTAGGGCAAATCTAACATTCAAGGATTGATGGAACAAGCTCCTGTACCACATATCCCTTCTGTTTCCAGACCAGGACCATTTGCCTTCTCAATCTTGCCATTTTCAGATCAGCTCTCTCCTTTTGCTTTCACACGTCTGTGATATGGCGGCTCAGTTCCTCACCTCCACCCCAACTGCTTAACATTGGCATTGGAAAGATATGGCAGGGATTTACCCAAATCCTGTTCTCTGAGCTCTGGGATGGCCTAAACTTCTCAAGATAAGTCACTTTGTCAGCCCAGCTCCAGCCCAGAGGTGCCTTTGTAAGCAGAGAATAGGCTGCTGAGGCCCCTGTTTGTGGGTCACTGTACCCACCAAGTCCTAGGACAGAGCCACCAAGGTGGGGGGCCAGTCCTTCCTTTAGAGAACAGTTGCTGCCCATCCCCCTCCCCCATCCACTTCCCACCCAACGCTAAGCTTCTCTCCTCTCACCCACTTCCTCAGTCCTGTTTCTGGGCCTGAGTGTTATGTGCAATGAAGACTGCAAGATGCCGATTCAGAGCTCAGCAGGAAGCACCCACTGTGTCATGACTCTCTGCGAAGATCTTCCTCTGGGTCACAGAGTTCACAGAATGACTGAAGCTACAATATGTGAGATTTGAACTCATTACAAATGAGCGGCCTTATTCCCCAGCCATATTCTCTTTTCCAAAGGGATAAATTAGAGAGAAATGAAACCTCCTACAGTGAGTATTGTAAGACCCCTGAGCACACCTAGGTCATTTTTCTTTTCCACAATCTTGTCCTCTCCCTACAACACCACATATCATAGTGCTATTCATATCATATCATACCTAATTGGCTCTCCTGGCTTGGCCTAGTGGTCACACAAATGCTCATGTACAGTTGTGGAATGTGAGCTTGTCCATGGGCTCAAGATAGATAGATTCTTGAGGTTCAAATATTATATATTGCAATATTTTCAAGAGCAGGGGCCATGCATTTGTCCTATTTTATTTATATATTATGTCAATATTTTTGAGTAGAGTACCTGCTACTTGCCAAGCACTGTGCTTAATTATTTACAGACAATGGTGAGTTAAAACAGCATCCGCACACTCATGGAGCTTCTTTTGTTTCCACCTGTGCTAGGCACAATATTTAGTATATATTAGAAGTTCAGTCATTGTTTGCATGATCATTTGCTTATACAAAAGATTGTAATTATTTCCAAGATGTGACAATGATTTTAATTTTGGACCATTCTATTAAATTGTCTGAGTGGCAAAATACATTAATAACACTTTCAGTGAGCTTCAAAGATTCGACTAAAGGACATATATTAATAGATTCAAATGTTAGTAAATCCTATTAAGAGGATTACCAAGGGCTATTTCCAAAGATTATGGTACATGGTTACTGAGGGAGGTGAAGGATCCTTTAACGTCAAAGGTAAGGACTTTTGCAATGCTTGGTACTACTCTCTTTAACATACTGGAGATCCAATTCATTGGCCAGAGCAGATTGTTTATTTATTTACTTATTGTTTTAACATCTTTATTGGAGTATAATTGCTTTACAATGATGTGTTAGTTTCTGATGTATGACAAAGTGAATCAGCTATACGGCCAGAGCAGACTGTAACTTTTCTTTAAATTGTATAGCTTGTTTAATCTTATTTTCTGTTAGAATGAATCTAATCAGATAAAGTACAACTTTGGGTCTATAAAATTTTGCCCGAGCTTGGTCATCTCTCTAAAGAATTCAACAGATGTAGCTGTTTTACCTGGTCCCTGGGACAGAAGAATGAGAAAATTCAAAATTGTTCCTGATATTTCACCTTATGTAGCACAGAAACAGATAAGCAACGTTAACACTCAGGAAAAGCACTGGGTTTGTATAAAAATATTTGAGTTCAAACCTTGCCTATTCCAGTTATTAAATGTTTAACCACGACCCGCCATTCTTAAAAATTGTAGCCGATTAATTAATTCAGCAAATATTTACCAGGTACCTACTCTGTGCTCTCTGCTAGGCACACAGCAATGATTTCAACATCTCAAACTCTAGTAACAGTCTACTTGGGAGGCACTCGTATGAACACAGAATGTAATCAACCATCGTGCTGTGATAGGACGCAGAGAATACAGCATGCCTGGCCACGCGGACTTGTCTGATGGCATGGCAGGAGAGTGCGATTTTTAAGAACATAGATACTCACTTAAATACTGGACTACCTATGTGACCTAAGTTCTCTGTGTCTCAGTTTCCTTATCTGTGATGGGGGGATAATCACGGTATGTAATTTATGGGATTGTTGTAAGGACTAAGCGAGCATATCACATGCAAAGCACCCAGGAAAGTAGAGTAAGGACTATGTAAGTTTTAGCTGTGTGTGTGTTTTTTTAATTCTAGCAACAGTGTCAGGTACAGTTTCATAGAAGATAAGACCTATGGACTTCATCTTGAGTGATGAGTAGTTTTTTAGGAGAGATGCTGTGAACAGAGAGTAGTGAATTTAGGAGGCTCATGAGAAGATGTATAGAAGGAGGCATACAACATTCCGCAAGTAGATCATGGTAGCTGGGAGGAACCTCAAAAGGAGGAAAAGCATAAGAGAAGTGGCTATAGAGATGGTAGAAGCTGCAGCACGGAGGTCATTGTTCACCAGGTTTCAGTGTTTAGACCTTGCTGGTAGGTGATCTGGAGTGGTTATGGGGATTGAACAGGAGGGAAGTGTCCAGGAACACCCTTAAGGTTTGTGACCTGTGAAACTGGAGGTGTGGTGCTGATGACCAAGAAATATAGGAGTGTGTCTTAGCCTGAGTTCACTAGAAAACAGAAATTGAAGCACAGCTTTTGTGCCAAGGGCTTATTGAGGGCAGGGCTGCAATTCTAGAGAAGCTAAGAGTGAGCAGAGAAACAAAATGAGGCAAAGAGGGAGAGAAAGCAATACGAAGTAGCACATTACAGAGATTCCTACGGTTTCATGAGAAAACACAGCTGGTTGCTTGTTCACATTGGATGTGTCTGGATAAGCACTATGGAACCACCACACCTTGGTTCGGCTGATTAACTCCCTTGAACTTCCAGGTTGTGTCACTCCCATCCCCCTTTCAAGTAATCATTGGAAAGTCAGAACCTACAGCCCATGGAGTACCACTTCATTTGAGGCTGGAAGAGGTGGAAAAAGCCAGAGTTTCTATGAGTGTGATTGATAGGATCAGACCTTGTGCTGAAGCTGCTCTCGTTTCCGTCGAAACAGGCATGAAGGGGCTCTACTGGAGCCTAGATCTCCGCCCAAGGAAGGCTATGAGAGTTGGTGATATTAGGAGACAAGGTGGTAGTGGTTACAGCCAGAGATCACCTTTGAGCAAGTGACCCAGGACCTGGCGTGCCAATCACTCCTCTTGTGTGAACTGAAGAGGGGCATAAATTCAGGATGACATAATCCACCCCTTGATACTATCATTTGGAACCTCCAGTTTCGTGAGAACATGTCCTCATTTCTTTCCTGCCTGAGGGAGCAGTCCTGCAAGATGGTGGCCATTTGTACGTTTTGGAAAAGGTCTAATAAGTGTTGTTACACCAAGATACAGTTCCTGCTATTCTATATGGCCCAAGACAGAACAGTAATTTATATTAATCATCTACCTATATGACCACCATATTCATACTTTCCTCATAATAAACTAGCACCTTGGCTAATTTAGGTTTCTTGCTTGGTGGGGTGACCCTGACCTTCATCCCAGAGGGGTTTGAGCACTCAGTTGCCTTTCCCTTTTTGGGCCGTGGCTGGGTATTTGGGCTGCAATTGGGTATTCACAGTTATTGTTGGGAATAGATATATTAAGAGATGTTTCAGTGGATCCTCTGAGTTCCAAACATAATTCTCCCTATCTCTGAGTAAAGTAGCAGCCCTGACTCCTGGAATAAATTAGGGTGATTACCTCAGTAAGTATACAAATTTTTTTCTTTGCCTGTTGTTCCATTGTCATTAGGAGCCTAAATTTGCAAGACGGGAATTGCAGTTTCTGGTTCATTGAAGCATTTACTGTGTGTGTCATCAAGTGGAAGTGGCCCCCAACCTTGGAACCAGTATCTCAAAACCAGCATAGCTTAAATTTGCAGGGATGAGGTATATTCCACAAGTGGGTCATTGGACTGATGGTCATTGGAGCCACTCCTTCTACTACACTTTGGTTCCTGGACCTAAGTATTTTTCTTTTCTTTAACAACTTTATCGTTAGTTACTGCTTTATAACAAAGTGATTCATCTATACATATACATATATCCCCCTATCCCCTCCCTCTTGCGTCTCCCTCCCACCGTCCCTATTTCATATATATGTGTTAGCATATGGTATTTGTTTTTCTCTTTCTGATTTACTTCACTCTGTATGACCGTCTCTAGGTCCATCCACCTCACTACAAATAACTCAGTTTCGTTTCTTTTTATGGCTGAGGAATATTCCATTGTATACATGTGCCACATCTTCTTTATCCATTCATCTGTTGATGGACACTTAGGTTGCTTCCATGTCCTGGCTACCGTAAATACTGCTGCAGTGAACATTGTGCAGCAGTATTTACAGTAGCCAGCAGTATTTGCATTGTATCTTTTTGAATTATGGTTCTCTCCATAGAATCTCAATGAGATCCTTGCTCGTAGAGTAATCTTGGTTGTAGGTTTTTCCGTTTCATCACTTCAGGTATGTCCTGCCAGTTCGTTCTGGCTTGCAGAGTTTCTGCTGAAAGATCAGCTGTTAACCTTATGGGGATTCCCTGATGTGTTATTTGTTGTTTTCCCTTGTTGCTATTAATATTTTTTCTTTGTATTTAATTTTTGATAGTTTGATTAATATGTGTCTTGGTGTTTTTCTCCTTGGATTTATCCTGTATGGTACTGTGCTTCTTGGACTTGATTAAGTATTTCCTTTCTCATATTAGGGAAGTTTTCGACTATAATCTCTTCAAATATTTTCTCAGTCCCTTTCTTTTTCTCTTCTTATTCTGGGACCCCTATACTTTGAATGTTGGGGCATTTAATGTTGTCCCAGAGGTCTCTGAGACTGTCCTCAATTCTTTTCATTCTTTTTTCTTTATTCTGCTCTACAGTAGTTATTTCCACTATTTTATCTTCCAGGCAACTTATCTGTTCTTCTGCCTCAGTTATTCTTCTATTGATCCCAACTAGAGAATTTTAAATTTCATTTATTGTGTTGTTCATCAGTGTTTGATTGCTCTTTAGTTCTTCTAGGTCCTTGTTAAACGTTTCTTGTATTTCCTCCATTCTATTTCCAAGATTTTGTATCATCTTTACTATCATTATTCTGAATTCTTTTTCAGGGAGACTGCCTATTTCCTCTTCATTTGTTAGGTCTGGTGGGTTTTTACCTTGCTCCTTCATCTGCTGTGTGTGTCTGTGTCTTCTCATTTTGCTAAACTTACTGTGTTTAGGGTCCCCTTTTCTCAGGTTGCAGGTTCGTCGTTCCCGTTGTTTTTGGTGTCTGTCCCAGTGGCTAAGGTTGGTTTAGTGGGTTGTGTAGGCTTCCTGGTGGCGGGGACTAGTGCCTGTTTTCTGGTGGATGAGGCTGGATCTTGTCTTTCTGGTGGGCAGGTCCACTTCTGGAGGTGTGTATTGGGGTGTCTGTGGCCTTATTATGATTTTAGGCAGTCTCTCTGCTAATCAGTTGGGTTGTGTTCCTGTCTTGCTAGTTGTTTGGCATAGGGTGTCCAGCACTGTAGCTTGCTGGTCATTGATTGGAGCTCAGTCTTGGCGTTGAGATGGAGATCTCTGGGAGGTTTTTGCTGTTTGATATTATGTGGACCTGGGAGGTCTCTTGTGGACCAGTGTCCTGAACTTGGCTCTCCCACCTCAGAGGCACAGCCCTGATGCCTGGGTGGAGCACCAAGAGCCTGTTATCCACATGGCTCAGAGTAAAAGGGAGAATAAAAAAGAAAGAAAGAAAGAAGAAGATAAAATAAAATATAGAATAAAATAAAAACGTTATTAAAATGAAAAATGAAAGATAATTATTAAAAAATTTTTAAGTAATTTAAAAACAAGAAAGAAAGGAAGGAAGAAGAGAGCAAGCAAACCAAAAAACAAATCCACCAATGATAACAAGTGCTAAAAACTATCCTAAGAAAAACAAAACAAAAAATGGACAGACAGAACCCTAGGACAAATGGTAATAGCAAAGCTATACAGAAAAAATTACACACAGAAGCATACACATACACACTCACAGAACAAGAGAAAGGGAAAAAAAATATATATCATTGCTCCTGAAGTCCACCTCCTGAATTTGGGATGATTTGTTGGATATTTAAGTATTCCACAGATGAAGGGTACATCACGTTGATTGTGAAGAGTTAATCCGCTGCTCCTGAGGCTGCTGGGAGAGATTTCCCTTTCTCTTGTTTTCACAGTTCCCGGGGCTCAGCTTTGGATTTGGCCCCGCCTCTGCGTGTACGTCGCCTGAGGGCGTCTGTTCTTCGCTCAGGCAGGAAGGGGTTAAAGAGCCGCTGATTGGGGGCTCTGGCTCACTCAGGCCGGGCGGAGGGAGGGGCATGGAGTGCGGGGGCGGGCCTGCGGCGGAAGAGGCCGGCGTGACGTTGCAGCAGCCTGAGGCACGCAGTGCGTTCTCCCAGGGAAGTTGTCCCTGGGTCACGGGACCCTGCCAGTGGCGGGCTGCACAGTCTCCTGGGAGGGGAGGTGTCGATAGTGACTGGTGTTTGCTCACAGGCTTCTTGGTGGCGGCAGCAGCAGCCTTAGCGTCTCATGCACGTCTCTGGGGTCCGCGCTGATAGCCGCGGCTCGCGCCAGTCTCTGGAGCTCCTTTAAGCAGCGCTCTGAATCCCCTCTCCTCGTGCACCAGGAAGCACAGAGGCAAGAAGAAGTCTTGCCTCTTCGGCAGCTCCAGACCTTTTTACCGGACTGCTTCTCAGCTAGCTGTGGTGCACTAATCCCTGCAGGCTGTGTTCAAGCCGCCAGTCCTCTCCCGTCGCTCTGACTGAAGCCCGAGCCTCAGCTCCCAGCCCCCACCCGTCCCAGCAGGTGAGCAGACAAGCCTCTCGGGCTGGTGAGTGCCGGTCGGCACCGATCTTCTGTGCGGGAATCTCTCCGCTTTGCCCTCCGCTCCCTTGTTGCTGTGCTCTCCTCCGCGGCTCTGAAGCTTCCCCTCTCTGCCTCCCGCACTCTCCGCCCGCGAGGGGCTTCTAGTGTGTGGAAACCTTTCCTTCTTCACAGCCCCTTCCCTCTGGTGCACGGCCCATCCCTATTCTCTTGTCTCTGTGTTTTCTTTATTCTTTTGACCCCCCCAGGTACGTGGGGAGTTTCTTGCCTTTTGGGAGGTCTGAGGTCTTCTGCCAGCGTTCAGTAGGTGTTCTGTGGGAGTTGTTCCACGTGTAGTTGTATTTGTGATGTATTTGTGGGGAGGAAGGTGATCTCCGCGTTTTAGTCTTCCGCCATCTTGAAGCTCCTCCTGGTTCTGTGGTTTCTAGGTACAAGCAGTGCTAACCACTGCAAACCATCATGTAAGAGATTCAAAGTGGTTTTTCTGTGACATCCACTGCACCTGGCCCTGTTGGAAACTCTAGAGCCAATCCTAGGTCCATTGTTAAGCACGATAGGTTACAAAAACCTATCACATTTCACTTCCAGGTCCTCATTTCTTTACATATAGCTCCCAAATTTTTATAACCACTTTTTCCAGAGCTCACTCATTTCTCACGCATTTATATTCCATGTGAATAATCAGAGACAGTAAACTGGAATATTTATTGCAGTGTCTGTTTCTTGCCACCTTCAAGACCCACTGGCGAAAGAACCGGAACTGATATGAATAGTGAAGACGATTCTCATGGGCATTCTTATAAGGTATGATTTGTGTCATATTGCAATTTTCCATCTCATTATGGAATCCACAGCCTACCAGAAATATAAGTATGTTAAATCCACAGCCTACCAGAAATATAAGTATGTTAAAAATAAATAATTAAACTTATTTCTACTTTGAGCCCCAATTTTGACATAGAGGCAGAAATGTAACTTTAGTCACTTTGGGGTTTCCACACCGTATTTCCAATATTGTATCAACTCTCCATTTCCCCCTCCCCCCAGGCCCTGGTAATCACCCTTCTACTTTCTGTTTCTGTGAATTTGGCTACTCTAGACACTCAGATAAGTGGAATCAAACAGTATTTGTCTCTCTGTGAGTGCATTATTTAACTTAGCATAATGTCTTCAAGGTTCATCCATGCTATAGCATGTGAAAGAATTTTCTTTCTTTTAAAGGCTGAATAATATTCTATTGTTTGCATATACTGCATTTTATTTATCCAATTATCTGTTGATGAACATTTGGGTTGTTTTCACCTCTTGGCTATTGTGACTAATGCTTTTATGAACACGGTGTGCAAATATTTCTTCAAGACCTTTCTTTCAGTGCTTTTGGATATATACCCAGGAGTAGGATTGCAGGATCATATGGTAGTTCTGTTTTTAATTTTTCAAAACAACCACCATACTGTTTTCCATAGCAACTTTACCACTTACATTCCCACCAACAGTGAACAAGTGTTCTAGTTTCTCCACATTCTCACCAGCATTTATTACTTTATATATATATATATATATTTAATCGTAGTTATCCCATGAGGTGTGAGGTGTTCATGCTCCTCTTTTTTTTTTTTTTTTAAATTTATTTATTCATTTATTTATTTTTGGCTGTGTTGGGTCTTCGTTTCTGTGCGAGGGCTTTCTCTAGTTGTGGCAAGCGGGGGCCACTCTTCATCGCGGTGCGCGGGCCTCTCACTGTCGCGGCCTCTCTTGCTGCGGAGCACAGGCTCCAGACGCGCAGGCCTCTCACTATCGCGGCCTCTCTTGCTGCGGAGCACAGGCTCCAGAAGAGCAGAGCTCAGTATTTGTAGCTCACGGGCCCAGCTGCTCCGTGGCACGTGGGATCTTCCCAGACCAGGGCTTGAACCCGTGTCCCCTGCATTGGCAGGCAGACTCTCAACCACTGCGCCACCAGGGAAGCCCCATGCTACTCTTGTTTCTCCTCTCCAGTGTATGAGAATACGTCTTCTTAGTTCCATTGCAAAGTTTGTTATGGGAAAATCAGAGTTGTGGTAAAGCCTTTGGCTACATATGCACATTATCTGCTTCCTAATAGACTATGCAGAATTGACCATGTGATTCACAGGCCTCAGCATTTCCCCAATCTCAAAAATGCACCAGAGGGATAGCAACCTAGGCATCAGATTCACCATCTTAACCTGGGTTCAAATTTATGCTCACGATTAGGGGGGACGAGATTTGACTGGGGTACAAAAAGGAGATTTCACATTCAGTTTTAGGTTCTTTTTACAATGTCCTCTAAAGCAATGTACGTGGGTTTACAATCTTTGCTGCATTCCCACTGTGCAAAATGCAATATCTAAAATATATAGTGTTCAATGAAAGTTTAGTTATCAGTTAGGTGGAAGAGAGGTAGGGAGAAATGACAGGAGAGAGAGTTACAGAGAATGAGAAGGAGGTAGGGAGGAATGGTGGAAGGAATAAAATAAGGAAAAGGGAAGGAAGGAAGGAAGTGAGGGAGGGAGTGAGGGAGGGAAGAAGGAAGGAAGGAGAAAAGGAAAGTAAGGAAAGATGGAAACTAAGTCTGTTGGTCCCAATTTCTAGGTATGGAGTCTGGTTAAACTTTTTAAAAAAGGTTACACAGGTGATTTTGGAACATAGTCAGTTGAAAAAAACTGGTATAGTCTGAGAAGATAATAAGTCCTGGAAAGGGCAGGCCTCTGAAAAATAACAACATTTAAGTAATGGGGTTAGAAAGAGACTCCAGTAAAAGGGAAGGAAAAGCAGCAGATAAGGGCATAAGAGTAAAACCCTGAGATAGTGGTGCCATGGAGCCCAGGGAAGAGAAAGCGTCTAGATAGTCATATTCAACAACCATCTAAGGTTGTGAAAGGTCAAGTAAGGTTAGTTTGAGGTGTGCTCACTCATGGAAGCAGGAGTGTTGAAGTCATAGATTTGGAGTAAATGGGAGTTGAGTAATTTGAGCAAGTGAAGACATCTTATTTAAGAAGCCAGTAGAGAGTGAGAGGTTGAAATTACAGGAAATTAAAATGAGTAATTAATGAATAGAAATCCTGGAAGAGAAGGGAGGTGGTGTGACCAAGAAGAGAAGTAGATATATTAGTGGGAAAGAAAATACAACCACGTAGAACCTGGTGTTGCAGGTTCCTGGTTTATAGTTAAATCGGTGACATGTGGAGGGAAGTTGGAGTTTATACCTAGTCACTTTAATTGTATCAATGATATAATATTCAAAGTTACCGGTTGAGAATATAGGGGGTAGAAATTGGGTTGGAAGGCTTGGAGGGAGTCACACATGTTTGGAATATTAGTTGCTAGAATGTTAGGATGGAACTGGGCACTGACCTGAAACAAGTCAAAAGGAGGATCATCAAAGCTCAGCTGAGTTTGGATACTCTGAATTTGAATGATACCTGCAGACTTCTTCTCCAGCAGTTTCCAGAAACTCAGACACAGGAGAAGAGAACTATGGATATGAGACTGATACTGGGGTTTGATGTTGAAAGGGAGATGTACTTAAGCTGGAGGAACAGAAAACACAGTTGTAGGGATTTGTGAGTACAGCGAAGGTGAACGACTGCAGGCTTCAGGATGAGGAAGGAGGGAGGGGTTTGCAAACAGGGGAATGGAAGGTGATTAGGGGACTACAGAGGTCTAAGGTGGTGGAAGAGCAGTGTGCTAAGACATTAATGGGTGGTGACAAGGTCCAAGACATGACCATGAATAGGGGTGACTGAAGTGGTATTCAAATGCAGATAAGTCCTACAGTTGACATCATGGGATGGAGAGCTTAGAATGACAGATTGGACAGTAGCAGAACTTAGAACAGAGAGAAGCCCAGATGCCAAG
Organism: Neophocaena asiaeorientalis asiaeorientalis; assembly: GCF_003031525.2. Lineage (NCBI taxonomy): Eukaryota > Metazoa > Chordata > Mammalia > Artiodactyla > Phocoenidae > Neophocaena > Neophocaena asiaeorientalis. Next base: position 191,255 of record NW_020173734.1, on the reverse strand, counting down.
ACCATTGATTAATGTGGTTGGTAAATGACATTGAACAAAACTGTGAAAGGTGAGAAGGGACAATGTGATGTTACAACTCTCCTAGGCAGGAAAGTTTTACACAATAGTAAAGGAATAGTAGTTACGAAGCAGCCTTGGTGAATTAGAAGAAGGTCAGTCTCACTTATAGACTCCTGTGTCATATGTGGTAGAGAAGAGTAAACCTTTCTACATAAACATGAGTTCTGGAGACAGAAAGTCTTGGTTCAAAGCCTCACTCAGCCGCTACTATTCATGCCCGTCACATCAGCTCTCCAATATTCTATCTTTTAATTTGCAAAATTGATAATGATTATAGCATTTACCTCATAGAATTTTTGTGAGGATTAAAGAAATCAATCCAGGTATAGCACCTAACCTAGTGTCTGGTGCACAGTAAGTACTTAATCAATATAATATTATCTAAACACAAATAAATGTAAAATTTCTGAAGATGAGCAGTTGTATTCCTGTTCTCTACCTCACACTCTTCTCCCCCACCCCATCCCCAACCTAATGCTCCCACAGTCTGCCGCATTGAAGTTACATAGCAACTTCATTCTTCTAATTGCTCGAGCCCAAAATAACCATTTTTGACTCTTCTCTTTTTTGTTGTTTCTTCCTCTTTAAAAAATTTTTTTATTGGAGTATAGTTGATTTACAATATTGTGTTAGTTTCAGGTGTACAGCAAAGTGAATCAGTTATACATATACATATACCCACTATTTTTTAGATTCTTTTCCCATATAGGTCATTACAGAGTACTGAGTAGAGTTCCCTGGGCTATAAAGAAGATGTGGTACATATATACAATGGAATATTACTCAGCCATAAAAATGAAGGAAATAATGCCATTTGCAGCGACCTGGATGGACCTAGAGATTGTCATACTGAGTGAAGTAAGTCAGACAGAGAAAAGACAAATGTCATATGATATCGCTTATATGTAGAAGCTAAAAAAATGGTACAAATGAACTTATTTACAAACCAGAAATAGTCTTCTCTTTTTTCATACTACACATTCAGTCTTTCAGCAAACTCTGTTAGCTCTATCTTCAAAATACATCCCGAATCCAATTTTTGCTACCAGTTCAGATATAGAAAGCCTCATGAAACTCACTCTTATTATCGAACCAAAATAAACTAAATAATGTATACAATCATAGTTTAAAAAAGGCACATTAGTGAACTGAAGACAAGATAATCCAATGACCGAAACTCCAGAAAGTGAAGAGCCCTTTACAGAAGGAAGACCCATTGCTGTTCTCACCTCTGGTGGAACTGCAGGAAGAGGAATTCACTATACACAGTGTAGGCAGAAACAATGTGAAAAACAGGCTTTCAACAGCTACCTGTGAAACGATAGCATCAGAGAGACAGGGAAGGCCAGAGACTTAATCCATATCTAAGGAGTGTGTATATGGTGCATATTTTCATTTTTCTTTCCAATTCATTTTCCACCCTGCTCTAGATGCAGGGAGGATGACCTCTGTTGTCTACAACAAAGGACTTCCTTACCTTTTGGTTCCTGCTTGGATTTGGCGAATGGGAGACATAGGCAGGATATTGGCATGTGGGGAGAAATTGAAGACTGAGTATTTATTCTCCTGGTTTCTTCCCTGATGAGTCGCCATTGTTGACTTCAGTTTGCCTACTGAAGGCCACAGCTCCTCTCAAGTTACCTGAATACAGAGTTACCTTCTCTGGGTTCTAGATACTACCCGCTTATACCTTTAGGTCTAGGCATGGTAATGTCTCTTCCCTCTTGTCAGTAAAGCAATATTGCACTAAACCTGGTAAGTTTCTCTAAATCTTGCCAACACTTTTATTAATGGTCACTTTATTAAACTCTTCTCAAATTACCCAGTGTGAGTGTGATACCTGTTTCCCTCAAGGATTCTGGCTGATACAATACGGCCTCCAAGGTCAAGAGTCCTGAGTAGTGTATCCACCATGACAAAGTGGAACATAGTCCTAGATTGAATGAAAATAGAGTTCAGGGAAACCATCACCTATTGGCCCTTTGGGGTCATAATTAGACAAACTAGGTCTTCAGGTTCTCCTGGGCTTTCTCTGCCCTTTAGGTTTGTGGATCATGCATTTCCATAACTTGAACATATTGTGTACTACATGCAGGTCACCCAGAGTCCCTTTGAATATTTTGAAATTTAGTTCCTACAGACAGTGGCTCTTTCTTGAGAAACCTTTATTGAGATATAAGTGACATATGACACTGTGTAAGTTTAAAGTGTACAATGTGATTTGATCTATGTATATATTGCAAAATGATGACCACATTAAAGATTACTTAACACATCCATCACCTCACACGGTTACTTGTTTTTGTGGTGAGAACTTTTAAGATCTGCTCTCTTAACAACTTTCAAGTACACAATATAGTACTGTTAACTATAGTCACCATGCTGTACATTACTTCCCTCAAACTTATTTATTTTTATAACTGGAAGTTTATAACCTTTGACCATCTTCACCCATTTCCCTCAGCCCCTACCCCTGCCTCTGGCAACCAGCAATCTACTCTTTGTTTCTATAAGTTCAGTTTTTTAAGATTCCACATATAAGTGAGATCATACAGTATTTGTCTTTCTCTGTCTGACTTAGGCCACTTACCTTAATCCCTTCAAGTTTCATCCATGTTGTAGCAAATTGCAAAAATTTCTTTATTATGGCTGACTGTTTCATTGTATGTATATGTAACATTGTCTTTATCCATTCATCTGTCATTGAACACCTAAGGATGTTTCCATGCCTTGGCTATTGTAAGTAATGCTTCAATGAACATGGGAGTACAGATATCTCTTTGAGATAGTGATTTCATTTCCTTTGGAGAAATACCCAGAAATGGGATTGCTGGATCATATGGTAGCTCTGCTTTTTATTTCTTGAGGAACCGCCATACTGTTTTCCATAGTGACTATACCAATTTCATTCCCATCCAGAGTGTACGAAGGTTTCCTTCTTTCCATATCTTCACCAGCACACATCTCTTGTCGTTTCGATAATAGCCATCCTAACGGGTGTGAAGTGATACCTCATTATGGATTTGATTTGCATTACCCTAATGATAGTGCTGTTGAACACATTTTCATGTACCTGTTGGCCATTTGCATGTCTTCTTTGGAAAGACATAGATTCAGGTCCTTTGCCCATTTTCAAATTGAAGTATTTGTTTTTCTGCTGTTGAGTTGTATGAGCTGAGTGCTGGTTGCTGTTAAGTCCTGTCCCCTTTCTCAGTCCCTATCTGATCCCTAGCGGTTGAACCCCACAGATTCACCCAGTGATCCCCATGAGGCGACACTCGAGTGGGCCTTCCTGGAAGTGTTTTGTAATACTTTGGGCTCTCTTTTCCCACTGGAGGAACCATAGCCTCAGGGGGCCCTCTCAGTGTAGCACTGTGCTGGCCTGGGGGAAGGGTGATGTGGTCAAAGTGAAACTGCTCCTCCTGTCCTTCCAATGTGGTCTGTCTCAGTCTCTGTGGTCCAAGGAGGTGCTTCAGCCTCATCCCTGGGTTCTGGGATTTTCACAATGGAGTCTTCTATGGATAGCGCCTAGTTGGTCTTCTTGTAAGGGGGACCAAAATCATGAACAACCTATGTCATCATCTTACTGGTGCCACCTTGACAGTGGCTCTTTCTACAGCACTGGGTAGCTCAGTCACAAGGCTGTTTACATAGGAGTGAGGCAAGAACAACATAGCAGTGCAGTATTCTGCAGATTCTTTTCACACAAAATTGTTTCATTTCTGAATGGATGGATGGCCCCATGGGTCAGGGCATTTCATGCTTGGGTGATGGAGAAAAAAGGCCATTAATTCTCAAAACTTTTTCCTCTTTGAGAATTTAGCTAGTTGGATAGTGAGGCTAAGAAAGTCTATGATAACATTCAGTCATTTGGTAGTATTATGGCAAATTGAGAAACCTCAGTGTGACCTTTGATGGTTGGCTGGGGAGAAGCAGGTCCATCGAGGACTTAGTCTGTATCACTGTTACTTGAGTCATTTTCACCTGCATCATTCAGTGTGGAAAATATATGTGCCACAGGGACCTGACCTCAGGCTGTTCAAGATGCATACTTTTTCTAGTTTCCATGGAGATGGTTGCAGTGAGGCCAGCTCGGGTCCTGTACGTGGCTGTGTCTAGGGAGTGTATTAGAACTGTGTCTGTGACCAATTCCACTCCTCTTCCAGGAGAGAGCATACATTACTATTCTTTGGTGCTAGAAAAGTTGCGGGTATGGAAAAGGTCAAAGATTGTGCCTTGGTTTTTTTTTTAATTTAACATCTTTATTGGAGTATAATTGCTTTACAACATTGTGTTAGTTTCTGCTGTATAACAATGTGAATCTGCTATATGTATACATATGGCCAAGCGCCCTCTGAATCGAAGAACACTAGTCAGAATACAGACATAAAGCAGGAAGATTGAGAGTTGGAAAACAGGGTAAATTTTGCTATAAACTGGAAAAAACTAAGCAGGAGAGGAGCCACAGACTGTGAGGAGCAGTGTGAGCAGTGAAATACCCAGAGGTTTAGTGAGCAAGGGGTCACTCTGTCTGGCTTGCCTCAGAGATGCCCACTGGCCACTAGACAAAGGGATATTTAGGGCATTGCATGTGTTCAAAATGAGAAGAGGAGCTTTCAAGGGATGTAGGATATACCCTCAGGTGGCAATCAAGAAATGGATGGTAGGAGGAAAGGGGAGGCTCCACCTACTGGGGGCAAAGACCCACCTCAGAAGGGAGTTTGGAATGATAGATAACGGAGATGGTGAAAACTCTGTGTTTTGTAATCCACGGATACTCCTTGAAGTCTATTATATTTGATGTCTCCTCTTTTCCAGCGTGAACTTCAGTAGAACCCTTAAAGAGGGAAGATCTTGTTTTTGAGGAAGAAGGAAACTGCAGTGTCTCTGGCTGTGCTGGGAGGGAGGGCAGGTAAACTCTAAGCATGTAAGTGAGAGAAGAGTGAGAGAGAGAGAGGGAGGGAGAGAGAGAGAGCGAGAGCGGGAGGGAGAGAGAGAGAGCGAGAGCGAGAGCGAGAGAGAGAGAGAGCGAGCAGAGTAATAACCCCAGGTTCAGTAACCAAAGCAGGAAATGCAGCCAGAGGCTATTGATCAGTGAATAGACCTCATGAGACCACCTCGGCAGTTGGTTAATAGGAGAACCAAGAGAGTGAGCTACTACAAAAGATATGAGTCAATCAGGAGCTAATTTTTATGAACACAAACTGAAAAGTTGTCCCTTTTATGGATGGCCTATGGTGCTGTGATGAGTTGAGGAGT
>NW_020173734.1:175757-185913 GCF_003031525.2 Neophocaena asiaeorientalis asiaeorientalis | reverse complement strand
GGGTTTCTTTTTTTTTTTTTTTTTTTTTTTCTGGAGTATCTTCTGATAGATCTGTGTGAAAGTAGACACTAACGTGAAGCCAAACAGTTTTATATTTGCTAATTCATTGAATCCCAGCAACAATTCCGGGAAATGGGTACTGTATTCATATTTCATCTTAGATATGAGAAAAACATGAGTCTCAGGTAGGTTAAGTGATTTGCCATATGGGATGTAATGAGTAAGTGACAGAGTTGAGCTTCTCTGGACATTTTTCTCTGGATTCCTGGTTAAGTGCTCCATCCTTTTGCCCACAGCTTCCTCATGCTGTTCTCTGTAGAGAGTCCAAATAAGAAAGACAAATCTAATGAAGAAGGTGGGCAGGCTGGCCACCTAGGCATGTTACCAAAAGAAAAAATTGCCTTGATTTTTTATGTTTAAGATCTTGCCTTACCCCTCAGACTCAAGGATGGCTGCTCTTTTTCTGGCTCTGACCTCCAGCTTCCCTCATTGGCCATAGTTTAAACTCTTCTTCACTGTTCTACTTCAGGCTGCTGTGCGTAAGCACCTTATTGGATCCAGACAAGTTTCAGAACTCTACCACCTAAACATACCTGCTCCCTTGGACATGAACTACTAGATTCACTCCAAACCCATATGGAGCACTTATGGGGGTAGCACCTTGGTAGACACCCACCCATCTTGGGTAACTTAGGTAAACTTGAGTTATTTCTGTCTACACTACCAAGGTTTCTGAGAATAATGAGGTAGACACCCTCTCCATAGTTCTTAATTAATCAGGAATATCTGAGATCTGATGTGCAAGCAGTCAGAACTACCTCATAAACAAGGAATTAGAACAGGATATGATGCTAGAGGCATGGACATGAGTGAAGGTTGGGGGAAAGGGTGTTTAAGGAGGAGCACAGCAGGTGGTTCTATTAATACATGTATACTCTAGTGTGCTGCCATATACCCCATTTCCCCTCTCAGGATCCAGGCAGTAATTACTCCAGCTGCCAGTAGTCTTGCATGTTGATAGCTCATAGCTGAATTCTTCCTCAAAAATTGCCTTCAGACAAATGGAGTTACCTGTTCTAATATTATGACTTCCTCTCTGGGGGCAGACTGTATCCACTAACTGGTTGGAGTAAGAGTATATGGGTCCAGCCCCCTGGCCTAAGTGTATGTCAGCTTTCCATGTCCACTGTAGCTCTAGAGCTCCCTGCAGGATTGGCTGGGTCCTTCATTGTGACTGCATCACCATTCAGCTTTTCTCTCTCCTCGATCCTGTTTCCCTCGTTCCCACACGTATTCCCCAGTAAACGTCCTACAAACAGTTCACCTTTTCAGAACCTGTACTCTGGGAAACCCATCTTGTGGGAGTTAGTTCCAGGTATGGTCCTGGGAAGCAGCACTAAAATGGGGTTTTCAGCTGGACACTTGCTGACCATCTGACAAAGAAAAACCCATTATTGATGGTAGGTGGAGCACTGTTACCCCATCACATATTTGTTAAAACTTTTAGTTGTGGTGAGCTGGGACGGGATGTCAATGCAAGGCACATAGTAGTAGGTACATTGTCTCCAATGTTTGAGAGATATGGGGGGAATAGTAAATATGAAGACTTAGAAATTGGATTGCTATTATTGGGAATATTTGATATTTTAGAGAAAGATATTAAAAAGCTGCAAGTGGCTAAGCACTAATTAAAGGCTAAATGTGCAAACCAGAGATCTTCCTTAGGAGCATATAAAGAGACTCTCATCTCATTCAGCCTGACAAAAACTGAAGATCAGGTCCAGTACTTAATTATAAAAGTAGCAGAGCAGAGGATGTTGAATTCTCAGCCCTGGCAAGTCTGCCGTGCCAAGGTTTGAGCCCTGATTCAAGACTGAAACCCTGAGAAATGGGAGGGAGCTATCAGGGTCGATATGCAAAGAAAAAATGTTGAATTTAAAGATTCCCCTGAATATTCTGAGTCTACAGAAGTGACCCAATCCCCCTATGTTAAGGATTGTTGCTTGCGGATAAGCACAGAAAGGCAAACTGTGCCCACTCCTCCCACCCCTAGAATCTACCCTTACTTCCTCTCCTTACCACCAGATCAACAATTAGCATTAGGTCACAACACAACCCAACCAGGGAATTATAAGGCCTTCTAGGATACTGAAGGAATTATACCACAAAGCAGTTATAGTACCTAGCCAACATGTATCGATAGGAGCTAGGAAGGTATGTATGTGTCTGTATTCTGAGGGTAATGGATAAGGTATAGGATGGAACATAAAATTCTATAAGGGAGATTTTAAAATATGGGAATACTCCTATTATATAGGATTTAATACCTTAGCAGAGACCCCAAAGAACAGTGCTAAAATGCTACTGGGTTAGCTCTTAGTAGCTTGAATAAAGCAAGGTGAAGTAAAAAGATCTGAACTGCTGTGGAACATGGTGATAAAAGGAATCAAAAGGCTCAGAGAAATAACCATGCTAAAGTATACTCTATGTATACTATAGAGTATACATGCTACGAAGGCTGGAAAATTTATCACATAATATGTTCCTTAAAAGAGCCTTGAGAACACAGGTCAAAACAAAGATTTGCACTGATGACAGAGGGTCACCAGCACCAATGGGAAACTTAGTTGTGGCCTTCTTGAATAGTTCAGAGACACAATAGATTATGCTTCTACGGAACTAGGCTTTGGGGTGTTAGGATCCTTAAATAATAGAGGCCAAGTGGTGACATTTAACTGTCAGAAGCAAGGTAGATGAAATTATCACAATGAGCAACAAGGTCAGAGTAGAAATCTGACCTCTTGAAATCTATGGATATGGTTAATATAACACAGTATTCCTAGGGTGCAGGAAAGATGGGCAGCCATCAAGCGCACTGCTAAATCTATACAATTAGAAGAAACCAAGGATAGATGATCAGGAGGCTGCAGGAAGCCACCTCAACAAAAGTCACTATCTTTTTTCCAGTTTCTGGATCTGAGCCAGTTTATAGACCCGGAACCCATTGGTGGAGAGAGAAGATTAGTTTCCAGGAGAAAGGGCTCTGAAACATCACAGAAAGTGTGTCATAACGATTTACCCAATTCTTCTCCGAAGAGACCTATGGCCATTTACTCAGGTATCGGTACACTGGGAAAAGAGGGACACCTAGATATTTCAAGGACTGTTAGGTACAAGGTCTGAGTGGAGATTAATACCCAGAGAATTGAAGCATCTTCGTGCACGACTTTTAAGTGCGGGAGCATATGGGGACTAAGTATCAAATGAAGTCCATTTAATTTACCAGTTTGGCTTCTACAAAAACACATGGAGGATGAATATGTTTGGACTACTACAAACTCAACCAAATAGTAGCTCCATCTGCAGCTGCTGTGGCAGATACGGTATCTTCACTACAGCAGATCAGCACTATTTTGGGCACATGATAAATCTCCAATTATCTGGCTAACATATTCTTTTCTGTCCATATCAGAAGAGAGGATCAGAAACAGTTTGCATTCACTTGGGGCAGACAACAATATACATTTATAATCCTGCACCAGGGCTAGAGCATCTAGCCATTTCACAAAGCATTACATTGGTATTGTATATCTATGAAGTCATGTTGAGATGAGCTGATGAGCAAGAAGCGACTAGTATGTTAGAGACCTTGCATAAGACTCATGAACTCCAGAGGCACAAGATTAATCAGGGACAAGGGAAATGGCATTTGGATGTATCAATGAAGTGATGAACATCTTGATTCTACATAATCATTTATTGAAATTTATTTTCATGCTCCTTTCTTCTTTTCTAATGTAAGCAGTAGAGAGCTCAGAAATAAACCTGCACATATATGGTCAACTAATCTTTGACAAAGGTGCCAAGAATACACAATGGGGATAGGATAGTCTCTTTAATAAATGGTATTGGAAAACTAGATATCCACGTGCAAAATAATGAAATTGGACGCTTATCTTACTCCACATAAAAATTCAACTCAATATGGATTAAAGACTTAAATGTAAGACCTGAAACCATAAAACTCCTAGAAGAAAATATAGAGGATAAGCTCCTTGCCATTGGTATTGGCAATGATTTTTTGGTATATGACACCAAAATCACAGGCAACAAAAGCAAAATGAAACTAGTGGGACTACATCAAACTAAAAAACTTCTGCTCAGCAAAGGAAACAATCAGCAAATGAAAAGGCAACCTATGTGTTGGGAGAAAATATTTGCAAACCATGTATCTGATAAAGGATTAATATCCAAAATATATAAGGAACTCAACTGCAAAAAAAAAAAAAAAAGAAAGAAAGAAAGAAAAAAGGTAACTGACCTAAATAGACATTTCTCCAGAGAAAACATACAAAGCCAACAGGTACGTGAAAGGATGCTCAACATCACTATCAACAAGGAAATGCAAATCAAAACCACAATGAGATATCATCTCACTCCTGTTAGGATGGCTAATATAAAAAAGACAAGAAACAACAAGGTTGGCCAGGATGTGGAGAAAAAGAAAACCTGTACACTGTTGGTGGAGGTGTAAATTGGTACAGTCATTATGAAAAACAGAGTGGAGATTCCTCAGAAAATTAAAAATAGATCTACCATATGATCCAGCAATCCCACTTTTGGGTATACATTCAAAGGAAATAAATACAGTATCTCAAAGACATATTTGCACTCCCAAATTCATTGCAGCATTGTTTACAATAGCCAAGATATAGAAAAGACCTAAGTGTTCCTCAACAAATGGATGGACAGGGCACTTTCCTGGCGGTCCAGGGGGTAAGACTCTGCGATTCCAGTGAAGGGGGAGCAGGTTTGATCCCTGGTCAGGGAACTAAGATCCCACATGCCGCACGGCGTGACCAAAAAATAAAATAAAATTAAAATTAAAAAAAATCCCAAATGGATGGATAAAGGAATTGTGATATATATATATATATATACATATATGGATATATATATATATAATGAAATATTCAGCCATAAAAAGAAGGAAATCTTGCCTTCTGTGACAATGTGGAAAAACTTGGAGGACATTATGCTAAGAGAACTTAAGCCCAACATAGAAAGGCAAATATTGCATGATCTCTCACTTATATGTGGAATCTAAAAAAAAAAGTGGAACCTAGAGAAACAATAGAACAATGGTTGCCAGGGCCTGTGGGATGGGGGAAATGGGGAGATGTTGGTCAAAGGGTATAAACTTTCAATTATAAGACGAATAAGTTCTAGAGATGCAATGTACAGTATGGTATCTACAGTTAATAATAATAATAATGTTTTGTATACTTGTAATTTGCAAAGAGAGTAGATTTTAAGTGTTTTCATCTCACACACGATGATAACTATGTCAGGCAATGGATATGTTAATTAGCTTGATTTTGTTAAATATTATGCAAGGTATACTTATATCAAAACACCATGTTGTATACCTTAGATATATACAATTTTAAATTTGTCAATCATACCTAAATAAAAGTAGAAAATCATTTAGACATATAACTTTCCCTCCAAACACTGCTTTAGCCACATACAATTTTTAATATATTGTTTTTTTAACACCTTTATTGGAGTATAATTGCTTTACAATGGTGTGTTAGTTTCTGATTTAAAACAAAGTGAATCAGCTATACATATACATATATCCCCATGTTCCCTCCCTCTTGCATCTCCCTCCCCCCCTCCCTATCCCAACCTCTAGGTGGTCAGAAAGCACCGAGCTGCTCTCCCTGTGCTATGCGGCTGCTTCCCACTAGCTATCTATTTTATATTTGGTAGTGTATATATGTCCATGTCACTCTCTCACTTTCTCCCAGCTTACCCTTCCCCCTCCCCATATACTCAAGTCCATTCTCTAGTAGGTCTGTGTCTTTATTCCTGTCTTGTGCCTAGGTTCTTGATGGCCACATTTTTTTTTTAGATTCTCCATAGTGGCTGTATCAATTTACATTCCCACCACCAGTGTAGGAGGGTTCTCTTTTGCCGGCACCCTCTCCAGAATTTATTGTTTGTACACTTTTTGATGATGGCCATTCTGACTGGTATGAGATGATACTTCATTGTAGTTTTGATTTGCATTTCTCTGATAATTAGTGATGTTGAGTATCTTTTCATGTGCTTTTTGGCTATCTGTATGTCTTCTTTTTTTTTAACATCTTTATTGGAGTATAATTGCTTTATAATGGTGTGTTAGTTTGTGCTTTATAACAAAGTGAATCAGTTATACATATACATATGTTCCCATATCTCTTTCCTCTTGCGTCTCCCTCCCTCCCACCCTCCCTATTCCATCCCTCTAGGTGGTCATAAATGGAAATATTTTCAGTTTTTCACCATTGAGGATGATGTTGGCTGTGGGTTTGTCATATATGGCCTTTATTATGTTGAGGAAAGTTCCTTCTATGCCTACTTTCTGCCGGGTTTTTATCATAAATGGGTATTCAATTTTGTCAAAAGCTTTCTCTGCATCTATTGAGATGATCGTGTGGTTTTTGTCCTTCAATTTGTTAATATGATGTATCACGTTGATTGATTTGCGTATATTGAAGAATCCTTGCATTCCTGGGATATACCCCACTTGATCATGGTGTATGATTCTTTTAATGTGCTGTTGGATTCTGTTTGGTAGTATTTTGTTGAGGATTTTTACATCTACGTTCATCAGTGATATTGGCCTGTAATTTTCTTTCTTTGTGACATCTTTGTCTGGTTTTGGTATCAGGGTGACGGTGGGATTGTAGAATGAGTTTGGGAGTGTTCCTCCCTCTGCTGTATATTGGAGGAGTTTGAGAAGGATAGGTGTTAACTCTTCTGTAAATGTTTGATAGAATTCACCTGTGAAGCCATCTGGTCCTGGGCTTTTGTTTGTTGGAAGATTTTTAATCAGTTTCAATTTCAGTGCTTGTGATTGGTTTGTTCATATTTTCTGTTTCTCCCTGTTTCAGTCTCAGCAGGTACTGCATTTCTAAGAATTTGTCCATTTCTTCCAGGTTGTCCATTTTATTGGCATAGAGTTGCTTGTAGTAATCTCTCATGATCCTTTATATTTCTGCGGTGTCAGTTGTTACTTCTCGTTTTTCATTTCTAATTCTATTGATTTAGTCTTCTCCCTTTTTTTCTTGATTAGTCTGGCTAATGGTTTATCAATTTTTGCAAAAGAATATATAGCAATGGCCAAAAAGCATATGAAAAGATACTCAACGTCTTTAGTCACTAGGGAAATGTAAGTTAAAGCCACCATGGTATACAAATATAAACCCTTTAAAATGAGTAAAATTTTTTTGGTCTTTTTTTTTTAATTAGAGTATAGTTGCTTTACAATGTTGTGTTAGCTTCTACTGCACAGCAAAATGAATCAGCCACACATATACATATATCCCCTCCTTTTTGGATTACCCTCCCATTGAGGGCGCCACAGTGCATTAAGTAGAGTTCCCTGTGCTATACAGTATGTTCTCATTTGTTATCTATTTTGTACATAGTATCAATAGCATATATGTGTGTCAATCCCAATCTCCCAACTCCTCCCTCCCCACCCGTTTCCCCCTTGGTATCCATACATTTGTTCTCTACGTCTGTGTCTCTATTTCTGCTTAGCAAATAAGATCACCTATACCATTTTTCTAGATTCCACATATATGCGTTAATATATGATATTTGTTTTTCTCGTTCTGACTTACTTCACTCTGTATGACTAAAATGAGTAAAATTTAAAAAGCCTGAAAACTCCAGGTATTGACAAGAATGTGGAGCAACTGGAACTCTCCTGCATTGTGGTGGGATTGTAAAATGGCAAACCACTTTGCCAAATTCTGATAAAATAATACACATTTACTCTTTGACCCAGCAATTCAATTCTTAGGTATTTACCCAAGAGAAAATAAAACATATGTCTTCACAATGAATTATATGTGAATGTTCATAACAGCTTTGTTGAAAATGGTCAAAACTGGAAACAACCTAAATTTCCATCAACAGCTGAACTGAAAAAATTGTGATATATCCATAAAATGGAATCCTACTTAGCAATTCAAAGTAATAAGCTACCTCTGTATGCAATAACATGGATGAATCTCAAAAATATTATGTGAAAGAAGATAGACACAAAAGAGTACATAGTATATACTTCTGTTATATGAAACTCCAGAAATGATAAATCTATTCTGATGAAAGCATATTCATGGTTGCCTGCGGCTTGGATTGGGGTGCTAGTTGACTGAGATCGGCACAAGGGAACTTCTGGGGGTAATGAAAATCTTTTATATTTTGGCTATGGTAGTTGTTACTTCCAGGGGGTATATAAACTTGTCAGAACTCTTTATAAAGTATACTCAAAATGGGTGAATTTTATTGTATGTATACTATATCTCAAAAAAATGATTTTTAAAAGAAGCTATGCTTTGCCAAGATGATCTGACAGGTCCTGAATCAATAGGTGTGGTCAGAAGCTTATTGCCATGAGGCTGAGGTAATGCCTGGAAGAGGCAGAACTCTCCATTTTGTATAAGACTAGTACAGGGGTCTGACGTACTTCTCCTATAAGTTATCTGTATGTTATTGGAAGGACTTGGCCTTGGGCTTAGAGAAACTATTCAAGTGCTTGACATAATAGTGGGCCCCAGATCCCAGATTAATCATATTCACGTGTAGTTTTGCCTTCAATTCTGAAAGTGCCTTCTGGTAAGTGGCAGACTTGTCTGGAATCTCAGGCAAGGAAGTGACAGATGGTGTAGGGCCATAGTGGGCAGAGCTAGAGAACTTAGGCAGAAGTGCAAAGTAAGATGAAAAACAAAGGTTTTCTTAAGATCCGGGGCACTTGGATCTCTATCTGTAAAGGCAATAGACCAGGGAATGGGTTATGAGCAATAACACGCTGACAATACTGGGTTTTTTTGCATGTTATCTTATGAGCATGTTAATTCAATTATCTCTATCCCTCCCAACATGGGATATTTAAAGAGTTTCCATTTAAACTAGGATAACCTTGGATCTTGTCACCAGTGTAAAGGCCAGAGCACACCACCCAGAGTTCTGTGTTATGAAATGCCCTTCCCACTGCCCTTGGCAGGTAAGAGTAAAAGGTGAACCTTCTACTCTTACCCTGGGACCCTGGTTAGTAGGAGTTTCCAATGGTGGAGATGGTACATATGGGCAAAGTGGTTAGCTCTGCTTTGGTACGTATTCAGAGATTAGTGTGTCCAGGAGTCCTCTGGCATGGGTTCCTCTATTTCTCTAGTTTTGTGTACACATTTGTATTCATGCCCTGAGGCTTATTATTTTTTTAATTTTTAATTGAGGTACAGTTGATTTACAATACTCTATTATATTGTATACCTTATACAATATAGTGATTCAGAATTTTTATAAATTGTACTCCATTTAAAGTTATTTTAAAATATTGCTATATTCCCTGTGTTGTACAGTATATCCTTGTAGTTTATTTATTTTATACATAGTAGTTTGTACCTCTTAATCCCCTATCCCTATCTTGCCCCTCCCCTCCTATCCTCAGGCTTATTATTTCTGAAAAAATAATACTATTCTGACTGATCCATCTAGTAGTTTCCCCTGAGACTCTCTGAGAACTCAGAATAAAGGGCCTATTCTTTTTAGTCAACCAATGGCACTATAAGCTGTCTCCTAACTGGTGGGGCTACTGAAAAAAAATTATTGCCTAAGAGAATCGAGCTTGCCAGACCCTTTTCATGTTCTGTCAGAATCGGGTCTCTAGAGTCCTTCCTAACCTGGGGTTGCACGTTGCTGGTGAAATTTCCCCTGAATTAAGAGCAACAGGGCAATGATGCTGGTTGAAAGCAAAGGTTCCCAGCTCTCTTCTCTTTGCCCCTGAATGCATCGTGTGGAACACTGGAGGGCACTCTTGTGCTATTAGAAGTTGAGAGCTGTGGGAATCATTAGATGACGCAATAACTGTGTGGGATGCAGAGAATTTTGCTCAGCTTCCTGAAGGATTTATCAGAGGGTGCCACCAGGGCCTGGACTGGGTTTGGGGACATAAGGAAAAAGATTAAATACTGATTAGGAATTCAGGCAATGGTGGCTTAACTTTTTAGGCAGACCTCACTGAGCCACGGGCATGAGAGGAGACATTAAAGAAGTCAATCAAAAGGAATATATACTTTCAACTATCATCTGCATGGAG
>NW_020173734.1:151911-175740 GCF_003031525.2 Neophocaena asiaeorientalis asiaeorientalis | reverse complement strand
ACACACACATACATACACACATAACATACATACACACAACTGGCTACTTGATATATAGCCAATTGAATATCCATCAGACACCTTAAACTCAAAGTTTCCAAAAGGGAACTAATATTTTCCTTACTCTCCTTGCCATCGACTCTCCTCACATTTTCATCCCATATCAAAACCCCTTCTTTGCCTCCCAGACTTAATCATTTCCCAGTATTCCCCATCTCATTAAACAGCACCACCTTGTTCAAGTCATCAAACTGGTGGTATCATCTCTGAAACATTCTTCCTTCTATCTTCTTTTTCATTCAGTTACCTCTTCCTGTTCATTCTATTTCCTAAATATCTCTTGAACTTACACAGTTTTCCACATTCCTCATTCCTGGCTACCATCTCCTCTCACTTGGATTACTGCAGCGACCTTATAGACACTGCCTGCATCCTGTGTTGATTCCTCCCATTTATTCTCCACCCAGCAACCAGACTCTATCTAAAATCTAAATCTAACCATGTTACTTCTCTGCTTGAAAACATTTAATGGCTGTTCTTAGCCTTCAGGATGATGTGTAAATGCTTTAGCATAGGACTCTTTCATGTTTCTTTTGGACAATCTATTCTGTGCTATGTACTTTGTACTATGTTGGAGACATTGGGGATGAATTCATAAATGAAACATATACGGTCTCTTCTTTCATGAAGCTTAATTATTAAAGCCATAACGTATTTGGAGCTTACAGTATAGTGCCACAGAAGGCCATGCATGATCTGGTTCCTGCTCCAGCCTCTCATCTTGCCATTCCATCCTCTGTCCAATCTTGCCATCTCTTCCCTACCCCTTCAAACCCTATAGTGCAGCCAGGCAGGGCTACTTCCGGTTTGCCCATGCTTCTGTTTAATGCTTTCACTCCTCTGAACAGGCTGTTTTCGTTCTATGTGGAATACGTGCCACAACTTCTTCATCCAATAAAATCCTGTTCATCCCTCAAAGCTCATTTCAGATGTCATATCTTACAGGCAGCCCTCCCTGGTACCTTTATCCTCTAAGCCTGTGTTAGGTGTCACTATAATCCCATAGAATCTTGTGTTTATCTCCTTTACAGCATTTTACATACGGTATTATAATTGTTTGCTTCTTTGTCTCTCCCTTTTTGGTGAGAATCCATTTCACAGAAACCTTACCCCGGAGTAAAGTAGAGGGCCACATTAAGTTGCTTATGTTTGCAATCTCTCAATTTCTCTGTTGCCAGCTAGTGCTGACTCAAGGGCTTTAGCCCAACTGTAACCTGTGGCTCTTTGTTCAGTGTCTTTTATTTCAGCTATTTCTTCCAGCACTCTTCTTTAGAAGTGCCAGGGATAGACCAATGAAAAGCTGGGGAAGAGGTTCATCTGCCTGCCTTTCAACATTCCATGCTGGGGATACTTTACCCATACACTAGAAATTGAACAATGATGTTGCAGGACTGAAAATGGCACTCCCTCATCTGACTTTCTAGACAAGCCCTGGGGCACCCAGTTATTCTCCAATCTGGATTTTCAGGTAGACATACAGTGACTTACTGTACTGAAAAGACTAAAGATGAAAGCAGACTTCACCATTTCAATTACAGTGTCACACCCTTTGGTTTATGTAGGGTTCCAGTTATATTTTAATATTTCTTGAACGATGGTCTACATGACCTCCTAGAATTGGGACAAAAGTTATGTTTGAATTATATACTCAAACTCCCGTGGATACCCTCATACCACCTTCTGTTTCAGTTGATTCCATCTAGTTCACTATGAGAGCAACCAATTTTATGTCTGCCATTAGAAGTAAATCGGTGTTTAGATAGTTGTATTTCTGGGGTCCAGCTACTCAAGCCAATGCATTCAGAAAATGCTGGTAAATTTTTGACAATTCTAGAGTGGAAGTGCTATGTAATATCATAGATATTAGTGGTTATTTAACCTCGGTACACAGGAGGGACACATGATTCAGCCTGGAATGAGGATAGAGAGTCACACTCAGCACTCATTGCTCTAGTTCCTATAGCACACTGCTGTGTTTTTGCTTGTTACTTACTGTTTACATACATGCATGTAAACATGCACACACACAAACACACATGTGGATACCAGAAAAGCCAGAAGGGCCCATTTTACAGTGAAACACAACCACGAGGTTGTGTTTACTACTGTGCATAAATGCTTAAAATTCATTATCATGCACAGGTGCTTTGCACTGTACACTAGCAGGAGATGACGTTAAATAACTCTCCTGGAAAAGTGTTAGGCAGTGATAGTCTGGGCCAGATGTGCCTCAAGGGCAATGAAACACTGGGAGCCGGGGGCAAGTGGCATAAACCTTTGTAGGACTAGAGTGGAGATATTCCTTGCTGTAGCTTACCTGTCCCTGCCCCTGATCCCAGCCGCTCTGCAGCATGTGGGATCTTCCCAGACCGGGGCACGAACCCGTGTCCCCTGCATCAGCAGGCGGACTCTCAACCACTGTGCCACCAGAGAAGCCCGTGGATTGTTTTTTGAGCTGTTGTTTACAAAAATATGTTTAAATTATTTAATTAATTAATTATTTAAATACAGTTTACATTAATCTTAAACTCCATAAACATTCAGTCAGCTGCTCTTCAAATAGTGAGGTGACTGGGTGCTCTTGTCCTAAATGTCCTTGAAATCCGTAGGCTAACAGAAGGTCTACCTGCTCTTACCTGAAATGTATTCCTAATTTGTCGCTACAAACTCCTTGCTCCTTCTATCATAGCTAAGCAGACTCTTCACACTTGTTAAAGGTCTCCACCATGTGGAGAGCAGCCTTGTGAATATTTGAGGGTGAGATGAAGTTAGGACAAGTATTTGATAGACCACTTTTCTCTCTTCCTCTCACAACCCCATTTTGCTACATTCTGGGTAAAGTGGTTCCACATTACAATCAGGAAAACATAAACATGGAGAATGCCATTGAGCCTAGTTCTAGCTTCGGCAGCAGAATATTCTAGAATACCTGATTGAAAACACTGTCAAAAGCACCTAATAAGGTCTTATCAGAGGTATTAATAATTTAGGGCCTTAGGGCTGATGCTGAAGGGAAATTTTGGAAAATCCCTGATAGTTTGGATCTCTTTTCATGCACAAGCTATTTTGTACGCCT
Organism: Neophocaena asiaeorientalis asiaeorientalis; assembly: GCF_003031525.2. Classification (NCBI taxonomy): domain Eukaryota; kingdom Metazoa; phylum Chordata; class Mammalia; order Artiodactyla; family Phocoenidae; genus Neophocaena; species Neophocaena asiaeorientalis. The sequence goes on along the minus strand of NW_020173734.1, from coordinate 172,604 downwards.
AACTCAGGTTATCACCTAAAGTTGAACCCTAGTTCTGGAAAAGTGATCCCTTGGAGCAACAACCTAGTAGATTTCTGAGGAAAGAACCCTAAACATGTTACTTTGTTAAAGGAACCACATTGGATTTATTTAGAATAAAACAGTAAGCTATTTTGATTCTGTCTATACACCTATAACCCAAGGAAAGCCACTATGTGGCAGGATTTCTGCCATTCACAGGATGTAACTAGAGGTACAACCCCATACCAAAGGTTATTTGTAGGGCAGTCTCTGTGGACAGCCATCCAGTTTGGCAGATATCATTTCAGGGACAGCTGCCCATGATGCAGTTAGAGGGGTCTTGGCTGCTATGATTTTGCTTTTGGAGGAGCTCCTTAAGTGATGAGACTCGAGGGGCTTCTTCCAATTCATACTTTTTCAGGTAGTTGATGTGAGGCATGACTGGGACAATATGAATATAACATATTCACATATGACATATAGAATGATATGATATTTATTTGTATATACAATATGGCAGCAACAATTAAACACATGATTTGAGAAGCCATCTTTATATGGTATGGTTTTATCTGCCAGCCAAATACAATCTGATTTCAGGGACAGCCTCTGCTATTGGTGTGAACCAGGTACCAGCTGACTCATTGGTGGACAAGAAGAGGGGAGGGTCCTCCAAACCATGTGACCTGAAGCACGTAGGGTACTTAAAGCATAATGGCTTATTTAGATATATTTGAGGAGTCACCTATCTATAATGTATGAATGTATGTATGTATAATGTATGTATGACTTCAGTGTAAAGAAGGCAGGAGTAGCTTGTGACATATGAAACTAGCCCTGGAGGGGACAGCAGAACCTGGCAAAAGGGCTACATGAATATTGAAGCAATAACAAAGATACTAATAATATCAGAAACAATGAAAACGGAACTAGCCACCATTTATTGAACACTTACTATGTACCAGGAAGTATTCAAACCACCTACCTTCTATACATTTTTTCAGTATTTCATTTTAAATATTACAACTTTGGAAAATAGGTATGATCCTCATTTTATACAGTAAGAAACTAAGGCTCAGTGAAGCTAACTATGCAAAATCATGCAGATATTAAGTGGCAGAGCTAGGTTTAGAGCCCAGGACTGTGTGACTCCAAAGTCCATGCTTTTTTCATTAGACTGCTCAAGTTTCAAGAATACACTATAAGCTTCAGATGCATTTAGTCCTAAGCTTTTTTTTTTCTCTTGGCTTCAGTCAGAGGAAGGATCGCTTATAGCTATCAGCTACAGAGTGGAGTAATGAAGAAGGATCTTTAGGAAGAAATACAACGATTCAAATAAACTAAAATCCCATTTAGTCACCAAGTTTTCTCAAATCTATCCTCAACCAAATGTCTCTGTAGTTCTCTCTAATCCATTTCCTCCACTCTGTGCCCACCTTGGGTAGGTCCTCTCATCTATATTATTGAAAAAACTCCTTAAATGGCGCCTTTGCCTCCAATATCTCTTCCCAATCCATCCTCCGCAGATATTCCCTAGAGAGGTTTTCAAAACACAAATGTGATCAAATCATTCTCATGCTCAAAACCCTTCAATGGATCTCCATTGCCAAAGGAATGTGAGAACATCAACTCTTAGGTCCCTGATTAACTTTTTCAGCCTCAGTTACTATGCTTTCAGCCATAACAAACTCCTATAGTTTTTCAAGCACAGCATACTCTCTTGGGACATTGGAATTCATCCCTATCTCAATTTCACGTGAATTAATTAAACTCTTTTCCTACACATAGGCCTTATTCAGGCCATCTTTTACTACATGTAGACTGCTAAATATTGCCAAGACAAGATCTCACACCTTTGTGAATTTATGCTTCTACATATTTATGGCTTTTAAGCTCTCATTGACCCTCCATGTCATGATAATGTGATGTTTTCCTAGACTGCTCTCTTCTCCATTTCTCACAATAGCTTACTGGAACCTCCATGAGCCTCTCCTTATCTTCTCCATCATTTCTGTCTTCACTCTCAGTACCTGACTTCTCTAATACTCCAAAAAATAGAAGTCATCAGGTTAGAATTCTTACACTTCCTGTCCCCTCCTCCTACAAACAGGTATATGTTTGATTCATCACTGACTCCTTCCCTCCTGCCTTGGTGGAAAAGAATCCTCATTATGCCTAAGAAAAATTCTTCTACCTGTGCTCTGGATTCCATTCCCTTTTATTTGCTGTAGAATAAAATAATTTACTTTGTTTTGTATTAACACCTCGCTTCCCTTTTCTACTGACTCTTTTCCCTTATCCTGTAAGCATGTTCAAGTTTTTTTTCCCCACTATGCTATCCCTTCTCTGGCTATCACTTTTTATCACAGTTCAACCTCTTGAAATATGTAGTAATCACTAGCTGTAGTCTTCACAAGTCAGGAAAGGTCTGTATGAAAAAGAGAGATTCAGGGATTAATGTGTGTGGATGATAGGTTTATGTTGAAGGGAGGAATAAAAATGGATGTTAGGAGGGGTAGAGAAAGGAGTAAAGGAAAAGAGTAAAATGAAAGTGCAGCAAAAAAATCTGGGGTAAACTGAAGGAAAAAGACAATGCGGAGTTGCTACATAAAACATCTACAGAGTGGGGAAAGAAGGACCATAGAGACATACACAAGAAAATAAATGCTACAGATTTCCTGAAGATGGACTTCAAGACACAGAAGTACAAGGAATAAAGAAATGGGTAATAGAAATTTAGATTGATCAAAGAGGAATAATATCTGTTTGCTCCTTTCTCTCCTTTCAATTTTAACTCTTTCCTATATCCGAAACTATACTTTTTTCTGCCTCTAAGAAAGAAGCTCCCACCTGCCTTCTTGTCAGAGCTAACATATACATGGTTAACTGATTTCACTTCCTCTTGATTTTTCAGGGTCTGCTTTAGTAGTTATCCTCATGTTCCATGCTACCAATTTTACTATATAAATATATAAATATGTATATATATATCCCAATTTGTACCAAACTCCATTCCTTATGCTTACAATCATACAGAGGATTCTCCAATTTTAAGATCACTCATCCCTTAATCCTGATAAATTCATGAGCTATCTCATTTCTTACCTTCCCTTTATCACCAAACTTCACTAAAGAGTAGTCTACAATTGCTGCCTCTACTTTCTCACTTCTCCCCCACCGTCTAGCTTCTGCACCATCCTGTCTACTGAAATACCTTATTTGAAGGTTTCCGATCACTTCCTAATTGCCAAATCTAATGCTTCTTAGAACACATTTTCATCTGTATCTCTGAAACATTCAGCATTGTTAATCACCCCCTTCCTTTAAATTCTATATTCCTTTGGCTTCAATAATATTTCAGTCTCTGGATTCTTCTTCTAACTCCCATACAATGCTTTTTCTCCTTAACCTCCCATCTTTCTCTTCCTACCCCTGTGGGTATTCTCCATGGAAACTCCTTCTGACCTTTTCTCTGACTTTAGGCATGGTGATTTCACTCACCCCTATAATTTTAACTATTCTTTCTATGTGGTAGAATTTCAATCTTTATGTTCAACAAACCTTCATATCCATGTTTTTGATGAATAACTTGATTTGGATGGCTTTCAAGCACCTTATGTTCACTTATATCCAAAGCTGAGCCCATTTCCCTTTGACCAAAGCCAGCAGCTCCCCTTCCTTCTTTCCTTTGTTAACAGCGTTGCTCTCTTCCTACTCATCCAAATAAAACATTTTGGATTTATCTTTGATTCACTCATTCACTCTTTTGGTAAAGATTTGAGAGTCTACTTTGTTACTCCTTTTTAAACTTCCAATGGCTTACTCTTTCCTATAGAATAAAAGATAAACTTTGTAGGTCAACAATATGCTCTACAGCGTACGCCCACCTTACCTTTCCTGATTTATGACTCTTGCAGCCCATCCTTCGGCCAACAGGAACTAGCCATTCTGAAAATACACCCTATGACATGATACGCCCTATTTACACTTGTGTGCATTTTTTCCCTGCCATTTGGAATATGATCATATCCCATACCATTAAATGCTATCCATGCTTCTAAACCCAGCTCAAATTCTTCAATGTTAAAGAAATATACTACATTTCTTCTTACCCATAGATAATTTATCTGTTTACTTTATATCCATAGCATACTGTTGTTTGCTTATAGTACACATCCATTATTCACATGACATGACTTTGTTTGATGTTCTTGTTATTGAAAAGGAGAAAGAGACTACAACAGAGAGGAAGATTTTTGGTAAAATATCACCATGCAAATGTTTGAAAGATAGGAGATCTGAATTGGAGGGCATGATCAAGGATGTCAATTAAGGAGAAGAAGAGCTTGGATTTGTAAATTAAGGATGTGGTGCCCTTTCTTCATTCTTCATAAAGTAGAGTGGTTTTGGAATGGAGGGACATTTCAATTACATCTCAGAAAAGGGAAAAGGGCCAGAGATAATTGGAAATTGACCAGTGAAGCTGAATACTTAGAAAATTGTGTGCAAAAATGTAACTTGAGAGATTATTTGGAAGCGTATGCTAACACTTTGCAATATGCTTACATAAAAGGGAAGTGATCCAGTAGGGTTGATCGGATTTATATGCAAGAGACAGTAGAGATCCGACATATAAAATGAAAGATAGCACTTTTTCTGATCGTGCAAAGGTAATAGCCTAAATTAATTTCTTAAAAGCTTGGAAATTTGGCAGAGGTAAATGGAGGATGAGCAAATTCATATAAGTAAGAGAAGGCATTGAAAACGATGAGGAATGGTCAAGGGGAGAGAAGCCCAGCTTTCATGGCAAGCTGTCAGAAAGGATTGATACAGATGAAAAAATAATTTGAAGAAAGCTCTCAAGGAAAGAAATGAAGCCAAATGCTTTGAAGAGAAAAATAGGTATTTTGAATTTTAGAACAAATTAATGTAGAGCACAGAAAAAAAATAAAGAAATTAGAACAGAAATAGGGAAAATCAAAGAGCAAGTGATAAATGTGTGCAATAGACAGAAAGTCTGGGTAATACAAGGAAGAAGCAAAGGCAAGCAAGTCTACTGGATTTTCTCATGTGCATGAAGAGAAGAAGGTTGCCACGTGCTTGAGAGGTTATAGACAGCTAGGTTAAGGTGACTTTAAGTCAGTTATGAGAGTCCTTTATGGATTTATAATGCAGGAAAGGATATAGCCTGATATGGGGGTATGAAAAAACAAGCAACAAATGAAAGAGCGACTCAGCAACAGACTTCACAGCTCAAGTGTGAGTGAGCATCATGAACAAGTTGTTGATGAGAAAACATGAATCTGCTGCCTTATGGATGCAGCACAATGGAAAATCTACAAGCTTTGGGGTCAGAGATGGGTTTTAGTCCTACTTTACCTTAGGCAAATCTTCCCAGCTTCCAGATCCTTGAATTTATCATCTGTAAAGTGACTTCACACCGTTGTGAAGCTCAAATGAAACAATATTTGTGAACATATCTTGAACAAAATTTAGATATTATTATTCTAGGACTTTTATTTGCATGGGCTGAGCAAGTATTTATTTGTGGGTTTCTTTCTTTCCTCCCCCATCTTTATTGAGATACAACTGACATGTAACCTTGTGTAAGTTTAAGGTGTACAGCATAGTGATTTTATATATGTATATATTACAAAATGATTATATCTGTGGTTTCTGTAGTATATGGGATACGAAAGAAACGACCAATATGATAAAACAAGGAGGGTTAATGGCATTTGAGCAAAGAAAAAGAAACTGGGAGTCACTGACATTACTAAACACTATTTTTAGAAATCTTTTTATTAAGGCTCATGGTGGCACTATTCATAATGCATGAGATGCAACACTACGTCTAAACGAGTGACAGGTGATCAGTGAACTTCAGAGATCATATGAGAAGCCAGAGGATATTTATTATCTTTAAATAAACACATTTTGTTTGAACAAAATGCAATTTTATATGCCTTACAAAGCTATTCTGGGTCAGAGAAAGGGCTGTAATATATGAGTAAAACACACAACTAAGTGACTTTGAACCCTGCTCTCTTCATATTTCTCTGTGCTCACGGAATGTTAGGAAAGAAATGAATGATGTTGTGGATGAGATCACCCAACCCCAAGGCCCCTTATTACATTTGTGCTAAAGATCTTGCTTCTGAGAAAATGAATGTTGAATGTGAATGAAATTGCATGTAAAAACGAAAAAGGAAGGTTTACTCTAATGACCCAAGTTTCTTCCAAATCCGTATTGCTACAGCCTTAGTTTGGGTCTGCATCAGGTCTCAGATTATTGTTAACAGCCTCCTAATTGGCCCTATGTCCAATCTGCTATCTCTTCAATCAATTTTACACATTTGCTGTAAAATTGAGCTTTTAAAAACAATTCTGGGGCTTCCCTGGTGGCGCAGTGGTTGAGAGCCCGCCTGCCGGTGCAGGGGACACGGGTTCGTGCCCCGGTCCGGGAAGATCCCACATGCCGCGGCGCGGCTGGGCCCGTGAGCCATGGCCGCTGAGCCTGCGCGTCCGGAGCCTGTGCTCCGCAACGGGAGAGGTCACAGCAGTGAGAGGCCTGCATACCACAAAACAAACAAACAAAAAACACACAATTCTGAACATGCTACTGATCTGCCCAAAATTTTCAGTAGTTACCCACCACTTATAGCAGGGCTCAGAAAAATTTTTTCTGTAAAAGGTCAGACACTAAATGTTTTAGGCTTCACAGGCCACGCACAGTCTTTGTCAATAGCCTTCCCATTAAAAATTTGAAAACCATTCTTAGCTCATGGGCTATACAAGCCAACAGCTGGCTTTGGCCTTTTAGGCTGTAGTTTGTTAACCTATAGAATAAATAAAGTGCAAGCTCCTTAATACAGCATAGCAATCTTCCCATAATTTGGCCTTCTGCTTTCTTTTCAAGTTTTATATTTTGCTAAAACACTTCCCACACCCTCTGCTGTGGGAATTGAATTGGCAGTATCTGGAAGTACAGCAAACTGGGTTTTATACCTCTGTACTTGTTCACATTGCATCCACTAAAATGGTCCTTCTTTATCCAACTGGAAAACTATTCTTCTCTCAAGACTCTACTAAAAGTGTCATCTCTTCTATTAAATATTTCCTGACTGCCAAGTTAGAACTGGTCTCTGTAACTTGTGCAAATACGGATTGCAGTATCTGTAGCACTTCACTATGCTTATTTACTCCCCAACTCAAATGTGAGCCTCTCAAAGGCAAGAAAATGACTTACCTGGATTGTATTCCTAACATACGGTAGCCACTTTTTAAATCTTTATGGAATGAATGACCCCAGGCCTTCTGTTAGCAAGTCATTCAACACCAGCACTAACATAAAAAGCAGTCCTCTGAATTGTGCATGACCCATACATAGAAGCAAGTTACTACATTTTTTAGTCTCTAGAAAAGCTCCCTGAGTCTCACTCTTACATCTTGTGGAGATTTCCTCATACACCCAGCAGGTCATGAGAGTGGTTACACAGATCCTCATGGCAGATTTTTTTTTTTTTGATCATTAATGCCATCTTACAGTGCCTGTGCTTTTAGAATCCAAATGGGGACTCAAAACCTATCTTCCAATAAACATACTTTAGAAAATTCTCCTAAGGCCTTTAGTATTATTAGTGATAGAATGATGACCTAAATAGGTGTTGGTGAACTGCCCTTGGAATGTTGTTATCCTGTCTCAGTGGGGAAAACGTGCTCAGAGTTCCAAGCTGATGACTTATGAGTTAACTTTTGGACATAACTCATTCCTAAGTTTGAGGCTGTCTCTACTTAAAATATATCAAGCATAGGTCAGAGGAACTGGAATAGGAGTCAACCAGATTAAGAGTAAAGCCATAAAAGTGAGAGCCAAAGGGAAATATGATATTACTGTGTTTCTAAAATTAGAGAATGGGCTGGTGAGGCTCCTCATTGCACACCCTGGAGAAAATGATGCATAAATGAAATTGATTTTAGAAAACAAAGACTAGGAGTATTTGGAAGCTTTTAGAAAATAGCAATAATATCTACATGTATTGAACGCTTACTATGTGCTAGGAACTGCTCTAAGAACTTTAAATAGACTATCAATTTCATTTTCCAATGGCACAATAAGAAGGGTACTATTATTATCTTTATTTTATGGGTGGGGAACTTTATTTTGTCTTTATTTTATGGGTGGGGAACACAGAGCAGTTATTTGCCAAAGATGCCATAGCTAATAAATAGTGGAGCTTAAATTTGAATCAAAGCTTTCTGAATCCATTGCCCACAATCCAAATAGCTTCAATTATATGCATGGAACCACCAACAAAGTGCAGTGTGGAATATAATTACATTATATTATACCTTTATAATATATTTTATATAATTTATATAGTTACTTTAAATTTATTTAATTTTTATTAAATATTTAATTTACTATTAATTAATTTATATAAATAATATATATTACACATAATGTATATAAATATATGTATATATATAATTTGTCAGATAATATACCTTCAGAATAATCAACCTTTAGAAAGTAAAGAAAAAGGCTAAGGATAGAAAATATTGTGACCAGATAGTCATCTACCCAAGAGAAGGCTCTGGGAATAAAGGAAATTTTAGAAGCAAGACATAACTACCTTCTGAATGTGCTATGGCAGAAGGTTTCTGGAGTCAACCAACTTAAGATGAGAAAAAGAATCAAGTTACCATAATATAAAGTGTAAAATAAATGTTGCTTGACAACGATAGAAACTGCATATGGCATCTTATTAAATTGGGAAAAAGGAGAAAAATAATCACAATCTTGGCCATGAACACTTTTGAGTAGAGCAGAAATGCTGAAGCTCATGAATGTGTATGAGAAGTGGGAGTAGAAATGGCCAGAGGGTCACTAAAGCACACCATGGAAAAGAAGGCAGAGAAATAGAAGAAGGCAAAAGAATAACAATTTCAGTTTAGACATTTTTATAGGAAATTGGGGCTTCCCTGGTGGCGCAGTGGTTGAGAGTCTGCCTGCCGATGCAGGGGACACGGGTTTGTGCCCCGGTCCAGGAAGATCCCACATGCCGCGGAGCGGCTAGGCCCGTGAGCCATGGCCGCTGAGCCTGCGCGTCTGGAGCCTGTGCTCTGCGATGCGAGAGGCCGCAACAGTGAGAGGCCCGTGTACCGCAAAAAAAAAAAAAAAAAAAAAAAAGAAAGAAATTGATATGATGGAAATTTAATGTTTTCAGAAACAAATGTTGGTTGAGAAAATATTTATTAATATGTATAATATGCAAACTATTTTAAAATAAGAAATTATAAGTATAAACTAGAATAATTTATTTAAAAACACATTTTAAATGATAAAGTGTTTTACAAACAAAAGATATTTCTTGGCATGAGATATTATCACCTAAATGTGGGAAGTGAGAGGTCATTTGTCTATTAGGTTCAAAATTGGGTCAGACATCTATAAAATGTGATGTGAGGAGCAAATGCTATATTATGGTTGCATAACCACTGTCCTATATATGAATTCCATCTATCTTGTGTGGCAAATACAAAGATGTTTAGTTGCAAAAATCCTGTGGTTTATATCCCAGAAGAGAAACTTCTTCCTGATGGGCTACTATGGCTGTAGCAGTCACCTTTGCCTACCTACTACTATTATTCTCTTTGTGAACTATTTTGCACACATTCATGGCTTTAGCTCTTAATACGGCTTGACAAAATGTTAACATTCACGGTAGACTTGATGAGTGCCTAGTGATGACCACGGAAAGAATGCTCGCTAAGATTTTCGTTGTTGTTGTTTGTTTTTAAAAACATAAATTGAAATTTTATGGGCTGAGTTTTCATTTTTATTCTTGCACATTGGAGAGGCTTATAAAGAGAGCCATTAGGATTTTTCATTTCCTTTGGCTAACTTCCTAAGTGCACCTTTTACATCCTTATTTCTCAGAGTATAAATGAGGGGATTTAACATGGGGGTAACTGCTTCATAAAATATTGAAATGACTTTGTCTTCTTCCTGATATTCCTTTGACTGAGGTTTCAGGTACATTTAGATGACTGTCCCATAAAATACAGTGACCACAGTTAACATGGGATCCACAAGTGGAGAAGGTGTTAAGTCTGGCCTCTGCAGAACGGATCTTCAGCATGGCAACAACAGTGCAAAAGTAGGAAATGAGGATGAAGGTGAATGGCAGAGGCAGTGTGAACACACTGATAACCAGACCCAGAATTAGACTGACAGGGGTGTCTGAGCAGACAAGCTTCAGCAGGGCCTGAATCTCACAGGTAAAATGGTTGATGATATTATGCCCACAATAATGAGCAGGGATTGCAATGATTGGCGTGACTGCTACTAAGAAGGCACTGGCCCAGGTTTCCAAGGCCAACTGTATGCAAACCCGGTTGTTCATAATGATGGTGTAACGCGGGGGGATTGGAGATTGCAACAAACCTGCCGTAAGCCATGATAGCAAGGAGACACTGTCATCCCCAGAAAGAGGGATGTGGTCATCTGGGCATAACAGCTGGTATAGGAAATGTTGCAGAAGTCCCTGAAGCATTGGGCCAACATATATGGCTCCGAGCTAGTGGAGTAACATATCAAGGAAGGATAAATTCCTGAGAAGAAAATACATAGGGGTATGAAGTCAAGAATCCCATCTCACTACAACAACAATAGGTCGTTCCCAAACATTGTGACCAGCTGGAAAAACAGCAGTCCTAAGAAGAAGGCAGCCTGGATTTGAGGCTGTTGGGAAAATCCAACAAGGATGAATTCAGTCCCCTCAGAGGCACTGCCTCTCTTTAGACTGCCCATTTAATTGTCTCAAGTACTAGGAAAGAAGACAAAACATAATGTCACCTACATGAGGAAAATAAGAAGAGTAGCATCTCAATAGCCTGTTAAGAGTTCCTGTTCTGCAGCTCTGATTATTGTGTGTCATTTGTTTTACTGGGTTAGACTCAGCTGTTCAAGTATCCAATGGTGGAAATATAGGTTTTCTCTTTACTTTCCTGTCTTGTAGAACCGTATATCAGGAAAGTTGTTTGGACTGTTAGATACTTATATTTGATTATTTGATTAAGTAAGACAATCATTAACAGTGGGTTAAACAGAATTATTACTCTCATAAAGGGGCGTAGCTAGATGATTGACTTTATTCTTGACCAAAAAAAAAAAGAGGCAAATATGCTACATCTCCCCACCTAAGATGCTCGTTTATAGTCGACTTTATTTAAGCTGGTTCATTAATTAGCAAGTAATAATTTTTTTTTACAACTGGATCATTGAGCTTAAACTTGAAAATTATTACTTGGAATATTACTCAGCAAGTAATAAGTTTTAAGTTTAAGCTCAATGATCCAGTTGTGAATGCTTGAAATACTTCTTTGCTTTTCAACCTTTTTTTTTTTTTGGTTGTTGTTCTTATATGTCATATTAAAACCACCTATGCATGTTAAATTAGACAGTGTATATGAAGCTAAAGCTATCAGTCAATTCAATGGAAAAACATCACTAGCCAAAATGACATGAAGTAAACCAAGCAACTGGTGGATTTATTGAACTCTCACTCTGTTTAATTGTTCTGACATCCGTTTTCAAATGACAGAAACTTACTATGTGAAGATCCTCCCATCTCCATATAGTTCCAAACAAGAGCTTAAAGGGTGATGGGAAAATCTTATTAGATAAAAGGATTTCATGAAGACAACAGTTACCAGAAATTGTGAAGAGGGACAAGGCAAATTTTGGAATGCATGTTTCCAGAAGTGTTTAAAAATAAAAGAAAGGAAAAGACAGAGCCCTGTCAGTTTTATATGCTTTCAGTAGGGAGTAAAACAGATGACCCATTGAAGACTCCTTTGGCTTTAAGTGGCATGGACATATATACACTACCAAATATAAAATAGCTAGTGGGAAGCAGCCGCATAGCACAGGGAGATCAGCTCGGTGCTTTGTGACCACCTAGAGAGGTGGGATAGGGAGGGTGGGAGGGAGGGAGACGCAAGAGGGAAGAGATATGGGGATATATGTATATGTATAGCTGATTCACTTTGTTATAAAGCAGAAACTAACACATTGTAAAGCAATTATTCTCCAATAAAGATGTTAAAAAAAAGATTTCTTATCTAGACACAGAATCAAATCTCTCCTTATTGTATAGTTATATTAGTGCTGCATATAATTAGGTAATTCTTCATGCTCAATAGGCAGAATGTTGAAATACAGAGCAAAAGCAAGGGAGTCAGCTGGATCAAAGTCTAAATTCTGGTTCAGCCACTAACAAGCTGCATAATCTTGAGAAATTCAGTTTTCTCATACGTGAAATGGGAATATCACCTAGCCTCTGGCAGGACTGTTCCAAGAATTAGATGAGATTATTTCTATAAAGAACCTAACACAGTGCCTGGCACAATTATACCACCCAAGAAACTTTAGCTCCCTTCCCACTTTCACACCCCACATAGACCTTTCCTTCAGCTTAGATTTCATCCTTGTAAACATGTGCCGAAATGTTATTTCATCCTACCTTTCCTTGTAAGGTTATCATGTTACCAGAAACAATACCATCTGAAGTTTTCAGTTTGAATAACAACTAAAGAAAGGTTGACTGTGTAAGTCATTAAAATTTGTTCCTGATGGTAGGTGGGAAAAGACATATAAAGAGACGAAAATTATTCACTGACTTAGGGCTGGACGACAGTAACAGAGAAGTGCACCTCATTCATAACAGAAGCATTTTGCAGTTGGCGACACCCCCACAAATGACTAATCTCCAAGAAGAAATTTGATTCCTTCAACTGCAAGGAAAAGAGGTTTAACACAGGCAGCTGTGGTGATAAATCTTCCTATCGGTTGTGGTTATAAGGTTGGAAAATCTTGAGTTAACTGTGCTGGTGAATCATGCACATTTATTTCTCCTTGTTAAATATCTTTTTCTTTTATTTACACAGAGTTGGCTTGTAATAAGGCTACCATGAAAGGTTGGTGTCTAAAAAACAATAAAAAAATTCATTTTCTAGCCTTATAATAATAATATAGTTGCCAGTTCACGACATGCAGTTTTTCTTTGCCTGTGCAAATATTAGAATGATATTTCTTCTAGAGGTGTCCAAAATTCTGTTACTTTGTTCCCAGCCACAGAAAAATAAATTGAGGAGATATCCTTCTGAATACATTGAGATATTTTTAAAGTATTGGTGTTTGCCAAAAGTGTATAGTCTACTTACAGACCAAAAATATTTAGGTAGTATTAAAAGAAGCCACACTTCAAATGCAAGAAGGAACTTTGGAAATTTGGATAATCTTGTGGTGGGTTTAAGAACTTATAACCTCAGACTTGAAGAACAGTTTCCACTTTGGGGATTTAGGAGATATCCCTGCTTTGTAATTAAGTTGCCTAATGCAAATAGGGAGAGAGAAAACAAATAAGGAGGAGGAGACATCTGCTATATTTAGCTCATTAAAATAATGTTCACTTTCCTCCTAACTTGGTTAATGAGCATTTCAGTGGCTGTTCCCTATAGCAATGATTCTGGTCAGTAAATATGGTGGTGGTCGGGAACCAGGGCTGGTTTTCCTCAAGGAGAAGCTTTCTTCTGTTTGGGCAGTTCTTCAGTTACTTTCTCTTCTGATAGCAAGTTAAATGTTCAGGTAGTGCTATTAAGACTTTATATTGAGGAATTTTGGGGATTAAAATGTACATCATAGTATGATTGTATAACTTAATTTTGTGTTTACTGGGTCTTCCAAAGATATGCTATGTTTGTCAATCCAATTCTCTCCCAAGTATGATTGTGAGTTCAATTTTTATTTAGTTTTGTTTTTAACTTGAGGGACTTTTGACCCTGTATAATGGAAGTAAGTCTGAGTGTACATTTTGGAAGCTGTGAGCTCCTTGATTTAGTGACCATATCTGAGTCATCTCCGTTTTCTTTGGAACTCTACCTTGCACAGAGGAAACTCTTGAAAGATGTTTGCTGAAATAAAAGCTCTTGATGTCACTTTCACTAAGTGGATTTTTCCATTCAGGTATTTTTATATTGCATTTAATCATACTATCTGTTTTTGGCTATCTGACCCTGAACAATTTTTTTCCTGAAGTTTTTACTTGTCAATTTCTTGGTGCAAAAAAATGTATCGATTGACAGAGCAGTGATCTGTAGAAAGACAACAGAAAAGGAGAACTTTCACCCAGATAGTCACTTCATATCAGGCTTTTGTGGGTCACTCCTTCCACAGAGGGTTGATGGTAAGGTTCTGCTTATGTGAGATACCCATTCCTCAAGAATTTTCTGTGTGATTCTATCCTAGGGACCTTCTCACACCCATATATAAAAAAATATTAAACCTATGTGGAAATTCACAAAATGTGAAGGAGAATAAGATGATGAACATTTGTAGTAGCGTACAAATTGAAAGAAATTGCAGTGCCATCAAGGAAATATTTCATGGAGGACATGGTTGATGCTTCCCTAATGAAGATTACAGAACTGGCATAGAGGCAAGCTACAGTAGGAATGGAAAGCTTCAGCTGTCCAGGCATTTGATGGAAGTCTCAGTCTGGTAAAAGCAAGGCATCTTATAAATTTGGTATTTGCCTTGCTGACAATTTCATTTCTCAGAAGGTTAAAGAAGCATTGAGGGGAAATGATGCTGTGGACTTAATTATGATGGAATGGACCAGAATCTTGGGAGAAAATAACCATATCATCTGGGAGTTCATAATAGAAAGAAAGTCTATAGCCAATATTTCCAAAAGGGAAGTTGGCTATGAGACCATAGATATCTTTTCTCTCAGTCTTTTAATTTCAAATTTCTTAAAGGCTCTGACGATAGTTTGACCAGAGGCAGAGAATCATGAGATTTAAGGTGAAAATAGACCTTTTCCACTTCAAGAGCACAGCACACAACATGCAAACAGCCCAGACTCAGATCTCCTGGGTGTAGACAGTACTTACGTAGCAATCTCATAAGGCCTAATTGACAGCAGCTTTCTTGCCTCGTAGTCAGATTCTACTAGACCCAACCCTATAGCGTCCTGATCTGTGTGGCCTAATCTGAAAGTTTAATAAGTACCTGGATTTTATTTATCTTGTGGATATTTTTCTCAGAGCTTTTTGGTGTGTCTATGAGAGAATTCAATATAAGCTTTATAGTCGGGCAGAATCATTCATTTGTCCATTCAACAAATATTTATTGAGTTCATACCATGTGTCCGGTTCTGTTAAAGTTGCTGAGGATACAACAATGAACAAAAAGAGACAAGGCTTACCTTCTTATTTGACTTATACTCTTTTGGGATGATAGTGAGAACAAGAAGTAGCAAATAAAGCAACTGATATAGTAATAACGGTTATGAAAGAAACAGAGTGATATGAAAGAGAGTGCTGGAACAAGATTGTTATTATACAATAAATGTTAGCTTTCAAGGAAGGTAATGTTTGAGTTGAGATCAAAAGGACACAAAGGCTCTTGCCTTCCAAGATGGCCCACACTCTGTCTATGGAGCGTGTATCTCCCTGAATAAACCCTCTTTCACTTTACTATGTCTTGCTCTTGAATTCTTGCCTGCACAAAGCCAAGAACCCACACTTGGCGGCCATCCCAGGGACTCAGACATGGCTTGGGTTGTGACCATCCTCTGGCACCCCACTCTCTTTCCTGCAACATCTTTTCTGGCACCCAGTGCGGGGCCTCAAAGGCCATAATCTCGATCCGCCTATTGGGCTATGGCTCCCCTCTGAAGGGTGTCTGGGACTTATCCTGAGCCATGGAGATTCAAGTAGCCCGTTAAGTGGCAGCTGACGTCACCTGCAGGATCTGGCAGAGACCAGTTCTCTGGCCGTGAAGAAGCGCACTGAGGCCAAGGCTTTTCCCACTCAGTCTTTCTCATTCTCCTATTGCTCTATCTCTTTGGGCTTGAAAACATCCACCCAGACGACCACCAAACATCCAAATTAAGACTGCGTGGCAAGTAATTGACAACCTGGTTGGGTCTAAAGAACTCCTGCCAGGGGGCTTATCTGGTGGTGCAGTGGTTGAGAGTCCGCTTGCCGATGCAGGGGACACTGGTTCGTGCCCCGGTCCGGGAAGATCCCACATGCCGCGGAGCGGCTGGACCCGTGAGCCATGGCCGCTGAGCCTGCGCATCCGGAGCCTGTGCTCCACAACGGGAGAGGCCACGACAGTGAGAGGCCCGCGCACCGCGATGAGGAGTGGTCCCCGCTCGCCGCAACTAGAGAAAGCCCTCGCACAGAAACGAAGACCCAGCACGGCAAAAATAAAAAAGTAAAATAAACAAAAGGACACAAGGGAACTATGTGAAAATTTAGTGAAGAGAGTTCCAGGGAGAGGGAACAGCAAGTGCTAAGACTCTAGGGCAAGAACAGGTTTAACTGTTTGCTGAATAGATAGCAGATAAGTGTGGCTGAAGCATAGTGTAGGGTAACCAATCATCCTGGCTTGCCCCAAACTTTCTTGGTTTTACCACTTGAAAGTCTCACGTCCTAGGAAACCCTTCAAACCCTGTGTGGGACTTAGTATTACCGTAGAAACTCACTAATGACACTAACCTCACGGAGTATTTCTTTCCAAGTTAAGCATTCTGTAGTCCTTCCATCTCAACTTAGATGATATAGTTAGTTCTAAGATCTCTCAATCACAAACCCAGTACTACTCCTGGGAATATACTTGATTTTTTCCCCCGTGTACTCTTGAAGAGTGGCCCTTTGAACCAGACACCCTTCTAAAAACATGGGATGACCAATGTCCATTATGGAGAAACTACAGATTGTGGCAGCATTCTTCTAATAAGTCATCCTAGGATAGCCAGCTGTTTTTAGTGGTATTATGCTTAGCAAGGAAGTAAGTCCACTAGCCCTGATTTTTCCACACAAACTACTCTCAAACCAGTTAGTCCACTTCCTGTAACTGTAAAGCTGATTTTCTTTCAACCTCAAGGCTCAACTTTACCATTTGCTAAGCAATGCTCATTCTTGTTCAGTTTAGCTCAGAATTCCCTTCCTTTTGAGGTCTTTTTGAATGCTAATTCTGGTATCTGAAACTTTACCTAAGCACTTCTTACTTTCTTTGTGTCATCAAAAATTTGACAAATATGTCTTCTGGGTTTTTATTGAGATCATTTGATTAAAATGTTGGACAAAACATGGCCCTGGGCATGTCACTGGAGACCTTCCAACATAGCATTAATTCATTAATCAATACGTTAGGAAAATTTTGTTTAAGCAGATACTAAATTTTAAAACTTCAGGTGTACTCTGTTACTCATGATTTGGGATATGGCATGTAATCATGAAGCCAAAATTTTGCCTGAAGATAAAGCCCCTTTTATTTGTCCTTGCAGATTACTGGGAATAATGGGTGATAAGATTGGAAATGAGGCTGGAACAGCTGGAGAACAGTAGGCAAATCTAGCATGGAGAAAAAGAGCCCTTAAAGCTGATTCAGAGGTCTTACAATTTGGGAAAGACCAGAAGAGGAAGGGGCTTGAGTATAAATGAAGAGTTAAATGTCTTAGACAGTTACTGAATTCTTTTTTTGTAATGATGCTACAGTCATAGAAAATATATAAATGACCGGGTGTGATTGTGTTCCAATGAAACTTCAATTACAAAAACACATGGTGAGCCAGGTTTGACTGGCAGGGTGTAGTTTGCCAACATCAGCTTAGATGATCCAGAATCACCCTTATAGAAATATCCTCATACACAGTCCAGGAATATACAGTTTTCCCCTGACCTTCCTTCTCTATGTTAAGCTCTTTTATTACTAAGCTTCAACACTGTAGGTTGGGATTTCTTTAACTCCCTTTTATCCTGGCTTACTTTCAAGGTTATTTCTTCTGACTTTTCCCCTTTATGATCTAGAACAGGGGTTGGCTAAGTTTTTCTGTCATCAGGAATATTTTAGATTTTGGAGGCCATAGGTCTCTGTTGCAACTGCTCACCTCGACCATTGTAGCACAAAAGTAGCTACAGGGATTATGAAAAAGAATGGGCATGGTTGTACTGTAATAAAACTTTACCTACAAAAACAGGCCGTGGGCCGGCTTGGGCTCTCATGCTGCAGTTTTGCCAACTGCTGGTCTAGAAGGGATGGTGATTATTCTTGAAATCCTATCCGATAGCCTAGCTGCTACCTTGCATTTGCTTTTTGCATTATACTAATTGGAGATTACCTGTGTACTACAGGTCACTGCAAATAGTAGTCCCTCAGGCATCTGGAGGTCTTGTGTCCTGTGGCTAACAGCACTAATTTGTGGTTGTCTGTGCCCTCTGAATCCTTCATAGAACTAAGGCCTGGAAACATGCTGTTGATCTCACAGCCCCCAGTCTCAGAATCCTCTGAGAAGGCTGCTTTTAAACCTACCAGTTTTCATCTCCCCTGTCCCTGGAGTGAAATGTCTGCCAATCTAATTATGAGGTGATAGCAGTTAGCAGGAATTAGCACCCATCATGTAAAAGTTCAGATTCCTTTCACTGAAACTAATTCATATCCAGAGCATTGGCAGCCCTTTACCAAAACAGTCTAATCTCCTTTTGCACCAGAGGTTATGAGCATCCTTGGATGACTGAAGCCACTGTTGGCAATGGGCAGTTGGGTAGAGCAAATGACTGAGAAGAGAAACTGGAGCAGGGCAAGGGAGTCCCTGTAAGATGACGAGTCCAAATGACTGTTCCATCTAAAAGAGAGTGGAAGTCTAGTAAGCATATCCATTGCTTATGTAAAACCACATTTCCTACTTGACTCTAGAATGAGTGCCAGGTTTTCAAATGCATAGAATTCTTATTTTACTGAAATTTTAGAGTAATTGAAAAATGGAATTCTATGTCTTTGCCAAATCTCAAGTCAAGGAACAACTTACTCTAGATGTCCTGTGGCCAGATTTCTTGTCCTGGTTGTGCCAGAACACCCGGGACTTTCATTTCTCCTGTGTAAAGCAAGTGACTCTCACTGGACAATTACTCTTTTTAATCAACATTTTTTTTTCCAATCAAAAGAGAAAACATGAAAGCCACAGAAAACTGTAGGTAGTTGAACTAAACCCACAGAGAATTGTACTGTTCAGTGATGGTCATTTGTAGAAAATGCTGGGACCTGTTTCCCACTCAAGCATTTTCCCATGGCAGTAGACAATTGTTAAGGACTCTTCTTGCTCTTTGATTTCAGGTATGTTTGGTTTCTTATGGTCCATGTAAAATAGACCATCAAAAATCATGGTAAATAATATTTGATTTTTTAACCAATAAAGAAGTCAATATAAAGTTTTTCATAGAAAATAAATGTAAGAATTGTAAAAATAAATTCTTTATAAAGTTAGAAAGAATTATTACAATCCTTTATTTACCCTTGTTGGCCCTTGATTGGATTGTACCCTAAAGAATGGTCCAGTGTGGTAAATTAAAGAACCAATTATACCATTCCTTTCTCCCCCAGGAGAAGCATATGGTCCCTAAGGCCAGAAGTCAGATTTTATGAAAATTACTGGAGATGAACAGATATAATGTTTTTTAAAAAACAGAAAACTCCTCTGAATTAAGGAGTTTAGAGTATAACTTTTAGCACCCTGTAAAAAAATGAAACAATATTGATACCATATGAAAAAGAATGAAGATGGCTGACTTTGAGAATAAATTATGGCAGGCCATTATAAAGAAATAATACTCCAATAAAGATGTAAAAAAATTATACTAGGTTTTGCAGACATGGATAAAAAACCAGTATCTAGAGACCAATAAAGCAACATTGGAAATTTGGATGTTGGCCCAATATTGGATGAGCACCTCCTCATACAAGGTATTGGCCCTTGGCACATAGCACCCCAGGAAACCCAAAACATTGTTGTTGCCTGCAGGGACTCACAACTGACTTGTGCAGGGGAGGGGTGACCCTTGGACACAAGTAACTATAAGGTGAGGGGCAAAGTGGTAGGTATCCTTGCAGAGAGGCATCTGAGGTGTTACAGGAATTTCTTTCTTCTGTTGACCTGGAGCAGTGTTCCAGTGGATGATTCCACACCAGGAAAGGATCCTTGGGCTGAGCAGTGTCATGTATGAACACAGAACATGCAGTAGCAGTAGGTTTTTCCTTTCCATTTCGTAGAGACCTGAAGTGAATTCCAAATGTAACTCAAAGGCAGCAGCACCTTTAGTAAATGGGGAGAGGAACTCTCCAAAGTCCATTTATTAAAACGGCCAGGGAAGGAGTGGAATCGCACCTGCCAGGGGACACAGTATCAAAGGTTTTAAAGTTGCAAAGGGAAATCAGTTCAAACCCTCCAGGATTAGGTCCCAGAGATGCAATTAGAAGGCTGTTCACATGAAAGAGTTCAGGAGTATTTACAAGAACAGGCCCAAGAGAAAGAGTTTGTTTCTAGATTATTAACGCTAAAGTTGCTTTCCTCCTTAATTAATTATCTTTGGAAACATAAAAGATTTCATTGCCTCTTGGCAACTTTTGGTTCTAAATGGCCTGGAAATCCAACATGTGGGTCTAAGTGGTACCAAATGCCAGGATGAAAGGCCAGCAAATCTGTGGTAGTCACCTGGATGATTCTAAATATCTGGATGGATGATAAAACATGTATTAATTTGGTGCCAACATCACTACCTTGGGGCAGCATACCTTGACTCCTCAGGAAGAAATCTGGTTCCTTTTCTTATGTTCACAC
>NW_020173734.1:148965-149965 GCF_003031525.2 Neophocaena asiaeorientalis asiaeorientalis | reverse complement strand
GGTGACCCTTGGACACAAGTAACTATAAGGTGAGGGGCAAAGTGGTAGGTATCCTTGCAGAGAGGCATCTGAGGTGTTACAGGAATTTCTTTCTTCTGTTGACCTGGAGCAGTGTTCCAGTGGATGATTCCACACCAGGAAAGGATCCTTGGGCTGAGCAGTGTCATGTATGAACACAGAACATGCAGTAGCAGTAGGTTTTTCCTTTCCATTTCGTAGAGACCTGAAGTGAATTCCAAATGTAACTCAAAGGCAGCAGCACCTTTAGTAAATGGGGAGAGGAACTCTCCAAAGTCCATTTATTAAAACGGCCAGGGAAGGAGTGGAATCGCACCTGCCAGGGGACACAGTATCAAAGGTTTTAAAGTTGCAAAGGGAAATCAGTTCAAACCCTCCAGGATTAGGTCCCAGAGATGCAATTAGAAGGCTGTTCACATGAAAGAGTTCAGGAGTATTTACAAGAACAGGCCCAAGAGAAAGAGTTTGTTTCTAGATTATTAACGCTAAAGTTGCTTTCCTCCTTAATTAATTATCTTTGGAAACATAAAAGATTTCATTGCCTCTTGGCAACTTTTGGTTCTAAATGGCCTGGAAATCCAACATGTGGGTCTAAGTGGTACCAAATGCCAGGATGAAAGGCCAGCAAATCTGTGGTAGTCACCTGGATGATTCTAAATATCTGGATGGATGATAAAACATGTATTAATTTGGTGCCAACATCACTATCTTGGGGCAGCATACCTTGACTCCTCAGGAAGAAATCTGGTTCCTTTTCTTATGTTCACACTTACGCCTCTATATTTTTATTATCTGTTCACTCGTGTGTCTCCAACTCTGGGTCTAATTTTGGGAGGAGAGACACTGTGTCCTTCCTGCCCACCGTTGTTTCCTTTCCACCATATGTAGCACAGGGTGTGGAATGTTACTACACACCCACAGATGTTGGATAAATGAAAGAACACTTGGGCAACCTGTGGTGGGCCGTCACTAATGGAATGTT